>NC_063203.1:30670748-30688248 GCF_017589495.1 Alosa alosa
TTTCTCGACATTACTTTACCTGCTTAAGTAAACTGGAACCCACTTGGTCTTCATGACTACTTTCTGCACAGCAGAAGTCATCTCTTATGAATGTTCACACATTTTTTCATTAGATTTACACATTTCTCACACCCTTTGCCAAACAGTTAACACAGGTGTCATTCAAAAGCCCCCAACTCTATTGGTTTTTCCATGCTAAAAAAAAGGAAACATCTTTTTCACAGGTGGTATAGATTCCTTGTATAAGTCTGAATCTCTGGATACACCTGTGTGAAACTCCTTTTGCACAATTCTTCAATCAGCAATCATTCATTATACATAAGAGATGTCTGTTCTGTGTTGCTATTTGCAAGTATGGATCTAATGCACATTTAGACAAAAGTACTGTATTGCCTATTTGGTGGAGAAAACAGTTACAAAAGGTGTTTACTGTAGGTCTATTTCGATGAAAAATGACCAGTTGTAGTTCAATGAAAATGTACGGTATCTTGCTAGGTGTTTGCTGTATGTCTTACATGTCAATGGCAGTTAAGATCTTGGGGAGGAATGAATAAATTATTTTTATGTAGTACATTTTGTCTTTTTTCACAGTTTTTTTCGATAGGCCTACCAGAAAAAGTAGAGAAGTAATGGAACAGACATAGCAAAATGCTCATTTTTGAGAACTAGATTTTGCATTTTGTTGTCCAGTGTGTAATGAAAAAATCAATAACATGAATGTTAGAGGTTAAACAATCAAAGTGATGATCAGAGAAAGCCACTCTGGAATAATTTGGTGTTGTTGTGGTTTACAAATGCTATTTAATAAAAAAATATGATCAATGTTATCCAAAAGCTGCAATCTAGGTCCAAAAGTTTTGCCTGCATCAGTATTTAAAGGTATGTCATGTCCAGTGTGCTACATGCTGTGTTCAAGATGCATTATGTACACTGTGCTACATGCTGTGTTCAAGACACATGGATGAGTAAATGCACACTGCCCTACATGCTGTGTTCAAGATGCATTATGTACACTGTGCTACATGCTGTGTTCAAAACGCATGGATGAGTAAATGCACACTGCCCTACATGCTGTGTTCAAGATGCATTATGTACACTGTGCTACATGCTGTGTTCAAGATGCATTATGTACACTGTGCTACATGCTGTGTTCAAGACGCATTATGCACACTGCCCTACATGCTGTGTTCAAGATGCATTATGTACACTGTGCTACATGCTGTGTTCAAAACGCATGGATGAGTAAATGCACACTGCCCTACATGCTGTGTTCAAGATGCATTATGTACACTGTGCTACATGCTGTGTTCAAAACGCATGGATGAGTAAATGCACACTGCCCTACATGCTGTGTTCAAGATGCATTATGTACACTGTGCTACATGCTGTGTTCAAGATGCATTATGTACACTGTGCTACATGCTGTGTTCAAGATGCATTATGTACACTGTGCTACATGCTGTGTTCAAGATGCATTATGTACACTGTGCTACATGCTGTGTTCAAGATGCATTATGTACACTGTGCTACATGCTGTGTTCAAGACACATGGATGAGTAAATGCACACTGCCCTACATGCTGTGTTCAAGACACATGGATGAGTAAATGCACACTGCCCTACATGCTGTGTTCAAGACACATGGATGAGTAAATGCACACTGCCCTACATGCTGTGTTCAAGACGCATTATGCACACTGCCCTACATGCTGTGTTCAAGATGCATTATGTACACTGTGCTACATGCTGTGTTCAAGATGCATTATGTACACTGTGCTACATGCTGTGTTCAAAACGCATGGATGAGTAAATGCACACTGCCCTACATGCTGTGTTCAAAACGCATGGATGAGTAAATGCACACTGCCCTACATGCTGTGTTCAAGACGCATTATGCACACTGCCCTACATGCTGTGTTCAAAACGCATGGATGAGTAAATGCACACTGCCCTACATGCTGTGTTCAAGATGCATTATGTACACTGTGCTACATGCTGTGTTCAAGATGCATTATGTACACTGTGCTACATGCTGTGTTCAAGACGCATTATGCACACTGCCCTACATGCTGTGTTCAAGACACATGGATGAGTAAATGCACACTGCCCTACATGCTGTGTTCAAAACGCATGGATGAGTAAATGCACACTGCCCTACATGCTGTGTTCAAGATGCATTATGTACACTGTGCTACATGCTGTGTTCAAGACACATGGATGAGTAAATGCACACTGCCCTACATGCTGTGTTCAAGACACATGGATGAGTAAATGCACACTGCCCTACATGCTGTGTTCAAGACGCATTATGCACACTGCCCTACATGCTGTGTTCAAGATGCATTATGTACACTGTGCTACATGCTGTGTTCAAGATGCATTATGTACACTGTGCTACATGCTGTGTTCAAGATGCATTATGTACACTGTGCTACATGCTGTGTTCAAGATGCATTATGTACACTGTGCTACATGCTGTGTTCAAGACACATGGATGAGTAAATGCACACTGCCCTACATGCTGTGTTCAAGACACATGGATGAGTAAATGCACACTGCCCTACATGCTGTGTTCAAGACACATGGATGAGTAAATGCACACTGCCCTACATGCTGTGTTCAAGACACATGGATGAGTAAATGCACACTGCCCTACATGCTGTGTTCAAGACGCATTATGCACACTGCCCTACATGCTGTGTTCAAGACGCATTATGCACACTGCCCTACATGCTGTGTTCAAGACACATGGATGAGTAAATGCACACTGCCCTACATGCTGTGTTCAAGACACATGGATGAGTAAATGCACACTGCCCTACATGCTGTGTTCAAGACACATGGATGAGTAAATGCACACTGCCCTACATGCTGTGTTCAAGACGCATTATGCACACTGCCCTACATGCTGTGTTCAAGACACATGGATGAGTAAATGCACACTGCCCTACATGCTGTGTTCAAGACACATGGATGAGTAAATGCACACTGCCCTACATGCTGTGTTCAAGATGCATTATGTACACTGTGCTACATGCTGTGTTCAAGACACATGGATGAGTAAATGCACACTGCCCTACATGCTGTGTTCAAAACGCATGGATGAGTAAATGCACACTGCCCTACATGCTGTGTTCAAGATGCATTATGTACACTGTGCTACATGCTGTGTTCAAGACGCATTATGCACACTGCCCTACATGCTGTGTTCAAGATGCATTATGTACACTGTGCTACATGCTGTGTTCAAAACGCATGGATGAGTAAATGCACACTGCCCTACATGCTGTGTTCAAGATGCATTATGTACACTGTGCTACATGCTGTGTTCAAGATGCATTATGTACACTGTGCTACATGCTGTGTTCAAGATGCATTATGTACACTGTGCTACATGCTGTGTTCAAGATGCATTATGTACACTGTGCTACATGCTGTGTTCAAGATGCATTATGTACACTGTGCTACATGCTGTGTTCAAGATGCATTATGTACACTGTGCTACATGCTGTGTTCAAGATGCATTATGTACACTGTGCTACATGCTGTGTTCAAGATGCATTATGTACACTGTGCTACATGCTGTGTTCAAGATGCATTATGTACACTGTGCTACATGCTGTGTTCAAGATGCATTATGTACACTGTGCTACATGCTGTGTTCAAGATGCATTATGTACACTGTGCTACATGCTGTGTTCAAGACACATGGATGAGTAAATGCACACTGCCCTACATGCTGTGTTCAAGACACATGGATGAGTAAATGCACACTGCCCTACATGCTGTGTTCAAAACGCATGGATGAGTAAATGCACACTGCCCTACATGCTGTGTTCAAGATGCATTATGTACACTGTGCTACATGCTGTGTTCAAGATGCATTATGTACACTGTGCTACATGCTGTGTTCAAGATGCATTATGTACACTGTGCTACATGCTGTGTTCAAGATGCATTATGTACACTGTGCTACATGCTGTGTTCAAGACACATGGATGAGTAAATGCACACTGCCCTACATGCTGTGTTCAAGACACATGGATGAGTAAATGCACACTGCCCTACATGCTGTGTTCAAGACACATGGATGAGTAAATGCACACTGCCCTACATGCTGTGTTCAAGACACATGGATGAGTAAATGCACACTGCCCTACATGCTGTGTTCAAGATGCATTATGTACACTGTGCTACATGCTGTGTTCAAGACACATGGATGAGTAAATGCACACTGCCCTACATGCTGTGTTCAAGACACATGGATGAGTAAATGCACACTGCCCTACATGCTGTGTTCAAGACACATGGATGAGTAAATGCACACTGCCCTACATGCTGTGTTCAAGACACATGGATGAGTAAATGCACACTGCCCTACATGCTGTGTTCAAGATGCATTATGTACACTGTGCTACATGCTGTGTTCAAGACACATGGATGAGTAAATGCACACTGCCCTACATGCTGTGTTCAAGATGCATTATGTACACTGTGCTACATGCTGTGTTCAAGATGCATTATGTACACTGTGCTACATGCTGTGTTCAAGATGCATTATGTACACTGTGCTACATGCTGTGTTCAAGATGCATTATGTACACTGTGCTACATGCTGTGTTCAAGATGCATTATGTACACTGTGCTACATGCTGTGTTCAAGACACATGGATGAGTAAATGCACACTGCCCTACATGCTGTGTTCAAGACGCATGGATGAGTAAATGCACACTGCCCTACATGCTGTGTTCAAGACACATGGATGAGTAAATGCACACTGCTCTACATGCTGTGTTCAAAACGCATGGATGAGTAAATGCACACTGCCCTACATGCTGTGTTCAAGACACATGGATGAGTAAATGCACACTGCCCTACATGCTGTGTTCAAGATGCATTATGTACACTGTGCTACAAGACGATGGATGCATATGCACACTGCCCTACATGCTGTGTTCAAGACGCATGGATGAGTAAATGCACACTGCCCCGTTATGCTGTGTTCAAGACATGGATGAGTAAATGCACACTGCCCTGGCTACATGCTGTGTTCAAGACACATGGATGAGTAAATGCACACTGCCTCTACATGCTGTGTTCAAAACGATGGATGAGTAAATGCACACTGCCCTACATGCTGTGTTCAAGACGCATTATGCACACTGCGCTACATGCTGTGTTCAAGACGCATTATGCACACTGCCCTACATGCTGTGTTCAAGATGCATTATGTACACTGTGCTACATGCTGTGTTCAAGATGCATGGAAGTCTATGGAAGCCTTCTCTCACTTACTCTCCGCCACAAGCAAACAGACAAACAGCAAAGAGAGCGAGTATTTTCCCAAGAGGAGTTTGTGTGCGATTCTACCTCCCTCTAGTGGTCACCCAGATGAAGTAAAGGGTGTTCCTGTTCTGGGCCTATGCTGCAATCCTACCTGCCTGAACGAGCCTGCACCCCAGTAATACACCTTACAGCCAGTCGGCCTATCTCTCTGCCTGTCTGTCTGTCTGCCTGCCTGTCTGTCTGTCGCTCTGTCTGTCTGTCTGTCTCCGCCTGCCTGCCTGTCTCTCTGTCTGTCGCTCTGTCTGTCTGTCTCTCTGTCTGTCTGTCTCCGCCTGCCTGTCTTTCTGTCTGTCTGTCTGTCTGTCTGTCTGCCATTATCTCATCTGGTGTCTGATGTACTGTAGCCAGTTCCATTGATTATGTGAGGGATAATGTATAGAACACCAGTCATTATGGGATAATGTATAGAACGCCGGTCATTATGGGATAGTGTATAGAACGCCGGTCATTATGGGATAGTGTATAGAACGCCAGTCATTATGGGATAATGTATAGAACACCAGTCATTATGTGAGGGATAACATATAGAATGGCAGTCATTATGTGAGGGATAACATTTAGAACACCGATCATTATGGGATAATGTATAGAACTCGCTCATTTCAAATGCTACCTTATCAGATCTAATATTGGACCTTTATTTTGATAGACTTTGTTTGTGTGTCAGTCATCACCATGGAGATAGATAGACAATGTTTAAGTGACAGGTCAAGTTAGACATCATTTTAGCGGTAAACACAAGTAAACAAAATGGGACAAAAACCCCAGTGTGTGGTGTGCAGTGAATTGC
Source organism: Alosa alosa (assembly GCF_017589495.1). Classification (NCBI taxonomy): domain Eukaryota; kingdom Metazoa; phylum Chordata; class Actinopteri; order Clupeiformes; family Clupeidae; genus Alosa; species Alosa alosa. Next base: position 30,676,885 of record NC_063203.1, read on the forward strand.
TAGCACATAAGTATTGTTATTGGTCTCTGCATTTATCCCAATCCGTGAATTAGTGAAACACACTCAGCACACAGTGAACACACAGTGAGGTGAACCACACACTAACATGGAGTAGTGAGCTGCCTGTTACAGTGGCGCTCGGGGAGCAGTGAGGGGTTAGGTGCCCTGCTCAAGGGCACTTCAGCTGTGGATGTGGGCATAGGAGAGCAGTGAGGGGTTAGGTGCCCTGCTCAAGGGCACTTCAGCCGTGGATGTGGGCATGGGAGAGCAGTGAGGGGCCAGGGTGCCCTGCCCAAGGGCACTTCCAGCCGTGGGATGGGGCATGGGAGAGCAGTGAGGGGTCAGGTGGTTGCTCACTTCAGCCGTGGATGTGGGCATGGGAGAGCAGTGAGGGGTTAGGTGCCTTGCTCAAGGGCACTTCAGTCGTGGATGTGGGCATGGGAGAGCAGTGAGGGGTCAGGTGGTTGCTCACTTCAGCCGTGGATGTGGGCATGAGAGAGCAGTGAGGGGTTAGGTGCCTTGCTCAAGGGCACCGTGGATGTGGGCATGGGAGAGCAGTGAGGGGTCAGGTGGTTGCTCACTTCAGCTGTGGATGTGGGCATGAGAGAGCAGTGAGGGGTTAGGTGCCTTGCTCAAGGGCACCGTGGATGTGGGCATGGGAGAGCAGTGAGGGGTCAGGTGCCTTGCTCACTGCAGCTGTGGTTGTGTGCATGGGAGAGCAGTGAGGGGTCAGGTGCCTTGCTCAAGGCCACTTCAGCTGTGGATGTGGGCCTATAGGAGAGCAGTGCTCAACCACTTGCCCCGCCCACATGTTTCCTACTGGTCGGGGATAGAACCGGCTACAAGCCCAAAGCCCTAACCAGTAGGCCACAGCTGCCCTAATGCATGAAATCATCAAAACTAAAATGTCACATGGATGACTTCACAAATGTAATGCCAAGCATCAGCATGTTCCAAACAAATATGCCTACAGGCATTTCACGTGTCTTAGCATGTAACTCACCATATCGTTTGTCTTGAACGCTAAAAACATATATGGGTTGCGACTTGATGAACATGGGAAATTGTGGGTCCCAAAGTCAGACCAGTTAAGAACCACTGATGTATAGAACGCCGGTCATTATGGGATAATGTATAGAACGTCGGCCATTATGTGAGGGATAATGTATAGAACGCCAGTCATTATGTGAGGGATAATGTATAGAACACCAGTCATTATGGGATAATGTATAGAACGCCAGTCATTATGTGAGGGATAATGTATGAATGAAACGGAAAATAAGTCCCAACAGGGCGAACAGGACCTACCACCGCCAGTGTTCTACAAATTATCCCACTTGTTACATGGCTACTTACCAAAACAAAAAATAAGCTCCTCATGATAGGTCTCTTTACATTTATTTGTTACCGTTTCATTGCTGAGAACAACACACACTGAGAACACAGCTGATTAACCGTCTTTAATCCAACGTGCTTTAGAACCCGGCTGATTAACCGTCTGCTTTCACTTTTAAAGTGACCGGACTATAGGCTACTACTTGCAGAGTGATATGAAAGACGTGAATATGAAGCACAAAACCCGTTTTCCTTGACAGTGGTCTGTTATATTTGTTATACAGTGAATAGAGCATTCTGCAGGATTATGAAATGCCGTGTAATAAAGTGGAATCTAATTGTTACTACTACTATACTATAATCCACTATAATCAATGGAACTGGCTACAACAGATGTGATATGACTTCGTCATTGACTTCGTCATAATCAAATTCATCCATTTATTTCCATTGTCCATGACAGACTGCCACTAATTTGCAAAGATGGGAAGTTCCGATGTAGCCTTCTGTTCTCCCTGTGAGTTATTCACATACCGCCATAAAGTTGGTTCTATATTGGACTTTGGATATTTGACACAAATCTATTTTGATATCAAGACCTATTTTGATATGTTTATACAAGACATACACATATAACATAAAGCTTATTTAAAGTAATAACAAAAAAAAAACAATTTGTGACTTTATATAGAATTTCAAATGTAAATGTCCAACATCCACAATAAAACCAACTTTACCGCGGTTATGCACCAATCCACTACACAAACAGGTCTAAAGCGCAGTCTAAAGTCTATAATCATCACGACGCAAAGTTTATTCCTAGTGAGTGGGGCCGATGTGGAAACACGTTAGGGGATATAAAATATATGTTTCTTTTCATATCAACGACATGGACTTGCCAATTACTTCCCTATATGGTGCACCAAACCCTGACAGTGTGTCAGCCTCCTCCCCTAACGCCCCTATCTACTCAGGCATGACCCAGACCCACCAGGGCCATGTCAGTGTGTGAGGGTCATGTTTGAGTCCGCGTGAGACCCAGACCCAATCACTAGGGCATTGTCTGAATGTCATGGGTCATGTTTGAACACTCGAGACCGCGTGAGATCCAGGCCCAATTACCGGTGTCCTTTTAGAGATTGCCCACAGGGGGCAGTGTTATGCAAGTTTATTCTGCTCCTGAGGTGTCCTTTTAGAGATGGCCCACAGGGGGCAGTGTTATGCAAGTTTATTCTGCTCCTGAGGTGTCCTTTTAGAGATGGCCCACAGGGGGCAGTGTTATGCAAGTTTATTCTGCTCCTGAGGTGTCCTTTTAGAGATGGCCCACAGGGGGCAGTGTTGCCTGTACAAAGATACCACTTCTGCGAACAGACTCACCAGTGGGATCAGAGTGTGTGGCAGAAAGCAGGAAGTTAAAATTAGGAAGTTAAATCAGACTAAGTGGTAACTTTTAGAACCTGTAGAACAAAAATAGTATTTGTTGTCATATCTCCTCTGTGCTGTAGCTTGAACGTTGTAACTCATTTTTTAAATGTTTTGCAAATCTTTTATAGAATCTGTTCTCACCTTTTCTTTATTGTTCTCACCTTTTCTTTATTGCCTGGTACGGAGGCATCAGTCTAAGGGACAAAAACAATCTTGTGCCAATCAAAATCCAGCCATATTGTGAAGGTGGCTGGGAAGTTGATTGGCTGTCCACAGTTGTCCTTGCTGACCATTTATGAGAAGCAGGTCATCCAGAAGGCAAGGTCTACTGGACTGTAAAAATCATCCTCTTCACTGTTCATTTGAAGCTCTTCCCTCAGGCTGGAGTCTGAGTCCCATTTTATAAGTCCAATAGGATAAAAAACTTGTTTATTCCTAGTGCAATACACCTGTTAAATTTGCACAATTTTGCTTTATTGCACATACAATTCTTGAATTTCCCCTTGAGGATCAATAAAGTATCTATCTATCTATAAACTATTCTGATGACCATCTGTCAGAAACATAAATTGATGAGACAGTTTCTTTCTTTCTTTCTTTCTTTCTTTCTTAACCTTCTTAACTATTAACCTGTGTCTTTTACCGCATCTTGTGTCTTTTACCGCATCTTGTGTCTTTTACCGCATCTTGTGTCTTTTACCGCATCTTGTGTCTTTTACCGCATCTTGTGTCTTTTACCCCATCTTGTGTCTTTTACCCCATCTTGTGTCTTTGTGTATCTTGTGCTATTTATTTGGGACAATAAAGTGAACTGAACTGAACTGAACTGAACTGAACTGAACTGAACTGAACTGAACTGAACTACTGGACTGAACTGAACTACTGGACTGAACTGAACTGAACTGAACTGAACTGAACTGAACTGAACTACTGGACTGAACTGAACTGAACTGAACTGAACTGAACTACTGGACTGAACTGAACTGAACTGAACTGAACTGAACTGAACTGAACTGAACTGAACTACTGGACTGAACTGAACTGAACTGAACTGAACTGAACTGAACTACTGAACTGAACTGAACTGAACTGAACTGAACTGAACTGAACTGAACTACTGAACTGAACTGAACTGAACTGAACTGAACTACTGAACTGAACTGAACTGAACTGAACTGAACTGAACTTGTAAGTGGCTTAAGTGAAGAAGAGTCACATGACTTAATCCTCCAGACAAAACAAAACCACAGAGTTCCCCTATTTAAGAGTGCAACACACACACACTCACACACACACACACAGACACACACACACACACACACACTCACATGCACACACACACACAGGCACATACACACACACACACACACACACACACACACTCACTCACATGCACATACACACACACACTCACACATACACACACACACATACACACACACACACATATGCACATACACACACACACTCACTCACATGCACACACACACATGCACATACACACACACACACACATGCACACTCACACATGCACACACATACATGCACACTCACACATGCACATACACACACACATATGCACATACACACACACACACACTCACACATACACACACATATGCACACACACACACACACACACACACACACATACACACACACACACACTCACACATGCACATACACACACACACATGCACATACGTACACACATGCACACACACACTCTCACACACACATATGCGCACACACATGCACACACACACTCACACACACACACATATGCATATGCACACACACACACTCACACACACATGCACATACACACACACACATATGCACACACACACACACTCACACATGCACACACACACACACACTCACACATGCACATAACACACACACATGCAAATACTTACACACATGCGCACACATGCACACACACACTCGCACACACACACACATACGCACACACATGCACACACACACTCACATAGTAGTCCCCAGGGCCATTGAACTGTTCAATGCTTCACTTAAGGGAAGAGGAGAGATAGACTTCTCTGCATAGTCTGTCTGCCTCTTCACCCCCTGCATGTTTGGTACTGTCTGTCCACCAGCCACTTTTTACCACTGTCTTCTGGCTCACTGTTTGTGTGCTATATTAGAACATATGCATAAGTAAATACTTTTTTGATCCCGTGAGGGAAATTTGGTCTCTGCATTTAACCCAATCGGTGAATTAGTGAAACACAAACAGCACACAGTGAACACACAGTGAGGTGAAGCACACACTAATCCCGGCGCAGTGAGCTGCCTGCTACAACGGCGGCGGCCTGCTACTCGGGGAGCAGTGAGGGGTTAGGTGCCTTTGCTCTACAGCGGCGGCCCACTGGTCGGGGCTCGAACCGGCAACCCTCCGGTTACAAGTCCAGAGTGCTAACCAGTGGGCCACGGCTAACCCCTCCCTCCATGCAACAGCCGAACTGTGGCCACACTTATACCTTCCTTAATATAGTTATATATATACATATATAGACTTTATTCTTGCACTGTTGCACTGTTTGACTTACTCATTTGCACCATCACCATGACACAGACAGAGCACCTTACCTTAACTTACCTTACCTTATGCACAGAGAATCACAGGCTCAGTCCCTGCCTCAGTCATTGCAAACACCTCTTGATTGATTAATCACCCACTATGTGGATACTGTTTTTTAGAATTGATTTAGATTAAGTGTTATTTAGTATCATTTGTATTTTGTATTATAATTTTGTATTTTAGTATATTTAGCATATTCTTTATCTTCTACTGTCCTTATTGCTTAGTTGTGTTTTTTTATATTATTTACTTTTAATTACTTTTTCTGCTGTTAGTGAATGTGTGTGTGTTGTCTGTATGCTACTGAGACCTTGAATTTCCCCTGGGGATCAAGTATCTATCTATCTATCTACATATGCATGCACACACACACACACACACACACACACACGCACACACACACGCACACACACACACAATCACACGCACACACACTCACACACACACAGACACACACTATAGAAAAAAAGAGGACACAAATGCATGAACATTCTGAAATGATGACCGTCTCCTCAAGGGTTTGGACTCCACCATGTGATGGCAGCAACAAGCCTCCAGTGATGCCGATGAGATGAGGGTGGTTCTGGGCACTACCATTTCAGAGGGGGGCCTGCACCCACTCCAGCAGAGACAGCAGGCCAGGATGGGGGCATGCTCCAGATAGGCCTGGGTGGATGGGGGCCTGCTCCAGAAGTGCATTCAAATGCGCCAACGTTTGCAAACAGTTTTCCGTGAACGCTTGCAAACAATAGCAAACAGTTTGAGGAGGAAGTTTTCCGCAAACATATCGGGAGTTGGGCAGATGAAATGTTGTTCATATTGAGCTGTTCAGACCAACATGTGTGCTGCTAATGTTTGTCTCTGTGCAAGGAAGTTGAATTCACCTCTGCATAATGCACCTAAATAAATAAGCAGATAGCAGCAACAATAGTAACAACAACAACAACAACAACAACAGCAGCAAACAACAACAACAACAACAACAGCAGCAACAACAACAACAGCAGCAACAACAATAACTACATAATGTGACACTTCTGAAGAAGACTGTGGGACATCACCAGTGGAAACATGCACATCAGAACACAAAGGACACTGTTTAGCATTGACTCCATCGTCATGGTCACCCAGCAGACCATGTGCCTTTGTGGCCCCTAGGGGGAGCTGTGGAGCTGGTCTTCACACCGCAGTCTCATTGAGTCCGTCCTGCGTACCTCCATCAGTCACACAACAGGACAGGGACAGAGTGACCCCCACCCCTCCGATAACCTCTTCAAGAAGCAGGACTGTAGCAGCCAATGATGTAATAACGGCCAATAACGTTAAAAAAATATAATATAAAATGATTTACTGTAATTAATAATGTAAAAACTTGCCATTATTATTATGTTATTGGCTGGGTTAAAAACAAACTAAAACATGTATTAACTGCAGCCAATTATGTAATAACATCCTAATAGCACTTTATTGAAGGTTTATTTACTGGATATGAAGTGTCACCATGGCACTGTTTTTCACTGTGACACAGCTTTTTCAAATAACTGCTTAAACATGACCATAGAAACACCCCTACACTCTCAAATAACTGCTTAAACATGACCATACAGACACCCCTACACTCTCAAATAACTGCTTAAACATGACCATACAGACACCCCTACACTCTCTCACAGAGTGAACAGAGTCCGGTCTTACCTGCATATGAGAGCTTTCAGTGAACTCACTTTTATCTTGTAGCCTGTTTTTTCACGTCATTTTACACTTTACTGCTGCTGTTTACAGGCTATTTCTGTTTTCACTGCATTAGTTTTGTATTGTATGTGTTGTTGTATCTATCTCCCTACCATCTTGTGAATTGTCATTATTTTTTTCTCTATTATTGTGTTAAATGCTCCAAATGTGACGCACTTTGAGCTTTACAAAAATAAAGCTCCTTATTATTATTATTATTATTATCATTATTATTAATAATAATAATATTAATAAAACTTCATATCAAATAAAGCTTATTATTATTATTATTATTATTAATTCAACTGTATATCAAATAAAGCTTATTATTATTGTTAATAAAACTTTATATCAAATAAAGCTTCAAATAAAGCAAGCAGGAATGAGGGGGCCAAACAGCCCAACAGGCCCGAGTTGCCATGACAACTCGATGCTATAATATCGGAAATGTCGAATAAGAAAAGGATCATGGGACTGTCCCGATCAGTGTGCCAAATTTCAAAATATTTTACCAGACGGATCTATGGGCTGCTATAGACTCCCATAACGGAAGAAAGATGCATAATCATCATCATCATCTTATTAATGATAATAATAATAATAATAATAATAATAATAATAATAATAGAAAGAAAAGGTAGAAATACTATGGGTTCCTTCCCTGCTTGGGATCCAATTGGGTGATTATTACATTATTGGCTGCAGTTATTACATTTTCAGAATTTGTTTTTTCAACCCAGCCAATAACGTAATAACCAGCCAATAATGTAAAAAAGTAATACATTATTGGCAAAAAGTTATGACGTTATTGGTTCAAAAATGTTATTACATTATTGACAAGTTATTCCATTATTGGCTTTATTGCATTAAAAGTGTTACGTTATTGGCCGTTATTACAGTATTGGCTGCAACAAGGACACACACACACACACACACACACACACACACACTCTCACACACACACACACACACACACACACACAATCACAGCAGGCATTATAAAACCATGTCTAATGGTTGTCCATGTCTATGTCCATGTTAAGCTAGCGGACAAACTGTCTCTGTCTGTTGGCCACTGGCATACACACACACACACATTAACAGCTGACCATAAGGGTTAGTATCTGCTGTAGAAACATCACACACACACACACACACACACACATTAACAGCTGACCATAAGGGTTAGTATCTGCTGTAGAAACATCATACACACACACACATTAACAGCTGACCATAAGGGTTAGTATCTGCTGTAGAAACATCACACACACATACATTAACAGCTGACCATAAGGGTTAGTATCTGCTGTAGAAACATCACACACACACACACACATTAACAGCTGACCATAAGGGTTAGTATCTGCTGTAGAAACATCATCATGTTCTTTCAGATCTTGCTTCACACCTACATATACTGTACTGTACAAATACTCGTATGCGTCACAAGTCATTTCCATTCATGATGCACATTAATGTTGTTTACACCATGCATTCATGATGCACATTAATGTTGTTTACACCATGCATACTTGCTTTTCATGTGTATTGGTTGACTGCTCCGTGAGAGGCAGCCTGTGCACTGTGTGTGTGTTGCTAGTATATGTGTGTATCGCCAGGAGGCTGTGAAACCTGAGAGGCAACAACAGCCAGAGTCCACTTACTTGTGTGTGTGAGCACACTTGGACAGGAGATCCGATTCTGATTCTGTTTCCAGACGAGTGTGTATTCTGTTTCCAAACGAGTGTGTATTCTGGAGCAAGTGATATTGGAATGCTGTGTATAACGGCAGTGACTCATATCAGTGAAAGTCCGGTGACAGCCCTTTGTTGTGTGTGTGTGTGTGTGTGTGTGTGTGATATTTTGAGTTTGAGGCAGCAGCATGCAGTATCACATGATGATGCTTGCCCAAAACATTCATCACAGAAAGAAAATAAGCTGAATATGAGCATGGCATTGATTATGTTTTTAACGCCTCCTCATTGCATCATTGCCACCCCCACACACACACACACACACACAAACACTTAGTTATTGATTAATTCTTTGGAATTCTTTCTTATGGTTGTTTCATCACCTGAGTTGCCTTTCTGATAACCACACACACACACACAGGCCTAACTCACTCTCTCTACCTCATAATTTTATTTTAACACACACAAAAACAAACACACACACACACACACACACACACACACACACACACAACACAAAGTGCCCACAAAGATGTGTTTGTAAGGTGGAGTGGAGGATTTCTTTCCTGGAAATGTCCCTTTTGCCACCTGAGAGGACATTGGTTAACACTCATTAAGAGCAGCCTTCAATAATCATTAACCACTCAACCATTCAACAGGAATTTGGACCTTTTTGATCCTGACTAGGTGTGTGTGTGTATGCTTGTGTGTGTCTCTGTGCCTGTCTGTGTGTGTGTGTGTGTGTGTGTGTGTGTGTGTGTGTGTGTGTGTGTGTGTGTGTGTGTGTGTGTGTGTGTGTGTCTCTCTCTCTCTGTGCGTATGTGTATGTCTGTGTGTGTGTGTGTGTGTCTCTGTGTGTGTGTGTGTGTGTGTGTGTGTGTGTGTGTGTGTGTGTGTGTGTGTGTGTGTGTGTGTGTCTGTGTGTGTGTGTGTGTGTGTGTGTGTGTGTGTGTGTGTGTGTATATTTGGAACACTGTTATTCTGTCAGATATGAATACATGCTCATCAGTCAATCCTCTTTCTTTCTGGAGAACCCAACCCCCACACACACACACACACACACACACACATACACACACACAAACGATCAAAAGCTCCAGGTGTGTGACATGTTTGGCATTGGGCCTTTGTGTGTGTGTGTTGGGAGGACACTTAAAAAGGAACAGCACTTAGAGACTTCAAAAGAGGCTCTGTTTGACTATAACTCTCCATCATTACTGGGACAACTTTTACACGCTCACTCAAGCATACACACACACACACACACACACACCAGTGTTGCGCGGGTTTGGTCACAAGCGGCCCGCGGTCGCCCGATTTTTTAATCAACTCGACCGCAACTCGGACCGCGAATATAAGGCTAAGACCCGCTTATTTACAAAATGTGTGCTTTTGGTTATAGCCTGCATGCAGTGTGACAGTAGGCCATTTCTGTAAAACAAACTAATTTATTTGCGAAACTTTATGCAGTAGAACTGCACGCAGTAGGCATGCAGGACATAATGTTTGCGCAGGAGAGAGAATGAGAATAAGAGCGCAAGCACGCACGCAACCACCAAGGATTAGAACACTAGGATAAGATTTGAAGGCCATGGACATGCATCTTTCTTTCGAAAACAGAAATGGTGAGGCAAGGTAGGCAAGAGAGATACATTGCTGGTCAAAACGTTAGCGTAAGAACTGGTTTATAATGCTGAATGAAGCACAAAGCTTTACTAAAGCACATCCACTGTTTAAAGTCACAAACACAACGAACTAAGGTGACTTTTATGCATCCGCGAACCTATACCTATACCTATACATACCGGTATGGCTGTTTAGTCTGTGCCATAACATTTATTCCTGCAGGCTGCCCGTTGTGGCTGTCATACTTTTAAATGGCTTCGCAAGAAGTAGGCCTACATAGACCATAACTTGTAGGCCTACTACTGTCATCTTCTTTAAGAACTTTTCCCAATATTTCCCATAGCCTATATCGCTTTTCCTGAAGGAGTGTCTTTATTATTTTAACTCGCGTCTTCAGCTTCTTTACTGTTGACTTTACTGTATTGATGCTAGCCTTCTCGTTATATTTTAAGTAGGCCTATTTGTAGAAAATATTTAATTAATTTTAACTGACCCGCCCGCAAATGACCCGAATGTCATTAAAATATTTTGTTTATGCCGCATCAGAAACAGATCACAGCCAAAACTGGGCCGCATCAGAAACAGATCAGGGCCAGATGAAAGCAGCATCAAGGCTTCAGGACTCAAGCTTTAGGATTTGTTTTTATCCGAGATTGAGGACAGAGATCGTCAGCTTTGTATCAGCCTAAAACACAAACACTGACAGATCTCTCTCTGGTCTGACATGTCCACTCCGTCAAGACCCCATGACACTAGAACACCATAAAACTAGAATGTTCCTGCTGCTCTGAGGTTCCTTACGTAACCGGGGTGTTGGGGCAGCCGTGTTGGGGCAGCTGTGGCCTACTGGTTGCTGCGCCGGGATTAGTGTGTGCTTCACCTCACTGTGTGTTCACTGTGTGCTGAGTGTGTTTCACTAATTCACAGATTGGGATAAATGCAGAGACC
>NC_063203.1:30705748-30713248 GCF_017589495.1 Alosa alosa
TGTGTGTGTGTGTGTCAGTATGTGTGTGTATTTATGTGTGTGTGTGTGTGTGTGTGTGTGTGTGTGTGTGTGTGTGTCTCAGTATGTGTGTGTATTTATGTGTGTGTGTGTGTGTGTGTGTGTGTGTGTGTGTGTGTGTGTGTGTGTGTGTATGTATGTTTAATGTATGTGTGTGTGTGCATGCGTGTGTGTGTGTGTGTGTGTGTGTGTGTGTGTGTGTGTATGTATGTGTGTGTGTGTGTGTGTGTGTGTGTCGATGGGGCAGTCGAGAGAAGTGGCCATTGTTTGCTTGCTGACAAGAGAGAGACACTTTATGCCACCTGATGCCTTTGCACTCACATGCACACACACACACACACACACACCTTTCCCAGGGGGAGGGGGTCCTTGTCGAAGTGCTGAGCTCTGCAGAGGATTATGCAGAAATTCAGAGGAACTCTCTTTCACAGAAGAACTAGCTGACTAATCCAAACTAGCTGACGACCTCAAAAATTACCAGACACTCCTGACCTCCTTCTCAGCCAGCATCACTGCTGCTAAGACTGCTTTCTACCATGACAAAATCAACAGCGCTACAGACACTTTCGAAAACTTTTCTCAACCTTCAAATGGCTACTCAACCCTCAGCTGCCTCCTCCTCCATCCAGCCTTACTGCAGATACCCTCGCCTCATTTTTTTACAAACAAAGTGGCGGCAATCAGCAGTCAATTCTCTACATGCCCACTCAACATCTGACTCAGATACCGCCTCCTACAACCTCTAGGGACTGCTGGAACATCTTTCTCAGCATTCCGCCTCTCTCGAGAGTGAAGTGTCCAGACTCCTGACATGCAGCCGTCCCTACCACATGCTTTCGCTGGACCCTATACCTCTGAGCCTACTTCAGTCCATCAGCCCGACCATGGCTCAGCTATCACACATGTGATCAATGCCTCGCTAACCTCGGCACATTTCCAACTCCGTTCAAAGTGGCCCGGGTAACACCGTTAGCCAAAGCTTCTCTCAACCCTGCTCAAGTCGAGAACTACCGCCCTGTCTCACTACTGCCTTTCCTATCCAAAGGCATTGAGCGAAAGCAGTCTCAAACAGGTCTCTGACTTCCTTTCACAGAACAACCTTCTGGATCCAAATCAGTCTGGGTTCAAAGCGGCCACTCTACGAAACGGCTCTGCTGTCTGTAACAGAAGCCTTAAAAGAAGCCAGGGCGACCGCTCGGTCATCAGTACTCATTCTGCTTGACTTATCGGCTGCCTTTGACGGGTTAATCACCGTATCCTTCTCTCTATACTAGCTGACATGGGAATCTCGGTTCTGCTCTCTCCTGGTTTGAATCCTACCTCACAGGGCCTTCGTTTAGCGATATCATGGCTTGGTCAGCTATCCGCACCTCACCATCTCACCACAGGGGTCCCCAAGGCTCAGTGCTGGGCCCCTCCTCTTTGCTATCTACACCACCTCCCTGGGACAGATTATCCGTTCGCCGCGGCTTCTACACAGCTCTATCTGTCCTTTCCACCTGGCGACCCCTGGTTTCAGCACGGATCTCAGATTGCCTTTCAGACATAGCTACATGGATGAAGGCACACCACCCTCCAGCTGAACCTCTCAAAGACTGAACTGCTGGTCATCCCAGCTAAACTTACCATACACCCGCGACATCAACATCAAATTTGACTCCTGTCTGTTTCACCGACCAGGACTGCAAGAAATCTAGGAGTTGTTCGACAACCAACTAAACTTCTCAGATCATGTTGCCTCAGTCGCCGGTCATGCCGTTTAGCACTCTACAACATCACGGAAAATCAGGACTTACTTGACTCAAGATGCTACCCAACTTCTGGTTCAGGCAATAGTCATCTCGACTTCGACTACTGCAATGCCCTCCTGACAGGTCTCCCAGCCTGCGCCAGTGAAACCACTTCAGATGATCCAGAGCGGCGGCTGGTCTACAACCAACCCAAAGGGCACATGTTACCCGCTGCTCATCCAGCTACACTGGCTACCTATGGCGGCCCGCATCAAATTCAAGTCTCTAATGCTTGCCTACAAAGTAGTCTCGGTTCTGCTCCCACCTGCTTGAATGCCCTCATACAGACTTACACTACCTCCAGACCGCTCGCGGCTCCTCTGACGAGCGGCGTCTAGCTCTACCACCGCATGCGCTCAAGCCAATCAAACTTTTCTCATCTGTTGTTCCTCGTTGGTGGAACACACTGCCAGTTCCTACAAGGGCAGGGACATCCTTTTCCACTTTCAAAAAAACTCCTGACGACCCAGCTCTTTAGAGAACATCTACTCTCATAGCAACACTTACAAGTCTTACTGATCCTAGCACTCACCAGCCGTTTTAAACTGACAAGTAACTGCTAAAACAGCACTCACCGGCCTTATTCTTACTGTACTCTAATGTTTTTTAAACTGTCCTAAAATTTTGAGAATTGTTCTAAAACTTACTGTTTACCATGTTGTTAGTCGCTTTGGTTAAAAAGCGTCAGCCAAATGTAATGTAATGTAATGTAATGTAATGTAATTGTATTCTTCCAATTGTTAATGTAATTTTCTTTCAAGTCTTTTTCTAATTGTTTTAATTTTGAGTTTGTTTTATTATGTTTTCACTGAGGTACTCTAGGGGGTTCTTCTCTGGGATTCCATCCCTCAGCTGGGCAGCAGTGTGGTGGTATCTGCTTGGTTCACTGTGTTGTAGGTGATGCCAGAATGTTGCCGCTCTTTTGTGGATATTGAGAAGGAGAGGGAATCTCTCTCTCTCTCAGAGGAACTCTCTTTCTCTTTTCCAGCTTTCATCTCTTTCTTTTTATCACACAGCTTCTTTCACGCTTTCTCTCGCTCTCTCTCTCTGTATGTGTGTGTGTGTGTGTGTGTGTGTGTGTGTGTGAGAGAGATGATAATCCACCCACATCTTGTGTTGACATGTAACTAAGTGTAGGTGGCACCAAGTATATCTTTGTGTGTGTCTGTGTGTTTGTGTGTGTGTGTGTAGGCGTATCTTTGAGAGAACATACATGGTCGTGTGTGTGTGTGTGTGTGTGTTTGTGCGTGTGTGTGTAGGCGTATCTTTGAGAGAACCTACATGGTGGTGTGTGTGTATGTGTGTGAGCATAACTGAGAGAAGAGGAGGAGAGAGTGAGGCCATGTCCACACGGCGACGGTTTTCGTGAAAACGGTAACGTTTGTTATTATTTTGGCCTTGCTTCCACACGAACCTGGCGTTTTAGGTGACCAAAAACGATAACTTTTGAAAACTGGTTTCAAGATGGGAACTTTTGAAACCCCCGCTTTCCTCATGTCATGTGACCATGCAAATACGGCGTTTCCGTGACGACACAGGCCCACCCTTAACCACTCATTACAGCCTAGTGTTGCCTAGCAATACTAGTTTTCATACACGACATTACCATACACCCAGTAAACATTACAAACAGGTGCTGCACAGCGTCAATCGCTTATCATGACTTGGTGAACAGTGTTTTTCCTATGTGTTTTCTCCATGCATTCTAGCTACTGTCAGTGACTGACGCGAGAAAACTAGTCAGAAGTTATTAGGGCAGTGCGGTTTAAGTTTAAATGAATTTGTGCATAGTGCTGGTGTCATTCATTTCTTTCACATGTCTTACAATATAAATAAATGCATTCATAGTCTAGTGAAGTCAGATATGAGCCTATACGAGTCACTTAGAAATCATGTGAAGCCTACAGTAGATGCTCACTAAATGAGAATGCACGATTTCATGCAGTATCGACTATTAGTAGCGAAGGTAACCTACTTACCTACACCAACACACCCATAAACCACACCCTTCAGTCAACAAGGCGTGCACCATCACACCATCACCTCAGTATGCACCACTCTATTATACTCCACGGAGAGAGAGAGAGAGAAAGAGAGAGAGAGAGAGAGAGAAATATGATCTGTATTATTTCATTGTTATGTTATTTAATTAGTGTGTAATTACTCTATTTCACACTAGTAAGGAAGAGGCATTGGCAAAGAGAGGGAGAGAAGGAAAGAGAGAGAGTGAGAGAAGGAAAGAGAGAGAAAGAAGAAAAGTGAGAGAGAGAGAGAGAGAGAAGACAGAGAGAGAGAGAAGGAAAGTGAAAAGAGAGAGAGAGAGAGAGAGAAGGAAAGTGAGAGAGAGAAGAGAGAGAGAGAGAGAAGGAAAGTGAGAGAGAGAGAAAGAGAGAGAGAGAGAAGGAGAGCAAGAGGAGGATGCGTATGAATGACTTGTGCTGATCTGTTGATTGAGTTGACCATCATACAAGAAGGGGAAGGAGGAAGTCCTTATTAACCCAACACAGTTCCAACAGTAGAACTCCCCAAAACAACACAGTTCTGATAGTAGAACTCCCCAAAACAACACAGTTCTGATAGTAGAACTCCGCAAAATAAACTCAACACAGTTCTGATACACCATTAAAACTCCCCAAAACTCCCCAAAACAAACCCTCAACTACACCTAAACCCACCCTTAACCCAACACAGTTCTGATACATCATTAAAACTCCCCAAAACAAACTCAACTACACCTAAACCCGACAATATATGCACGGAGACAAACATTCTTTTGCTCACTTATCTAACTCTAGGGGAGATGGTGAATAACCCAATTTGCTCTTGGGTGCTCCTTGTTGGTGCCCCCCCCCAATCCCAATCCTCCCCCACCTTTCTTATGCAGCCCTTGCCACTTAATCTACTAAACCCCTCTTAAAAGCACAAATAGGCTGACACCAGACATAATTTCACTGCATTTCTTACTTCCAGTAACTATATGCATGTGACAATAAACTTCCTTGTATCCTTGTATCCTTGTATTCATAAAATGGTGGAGTGTTCCTTTAAGCATGGCGCCCACAAACACACATCACAGCACACAATGCGGTGAGCGTGGAGTTGCAGTGTGTTGGCCGTGTGTGGCGTAACCAGTTGGGCTGGAACACACCGCAAAACGACACACAATCAAAGCAGTGTGTGTGTGTGTGCGTGTGTGTGTGTGTGTGTTCACACTCTTGCTCTCCAAAGACTGTTTGCAATATATCTGCTTCTAACCAAGAATATGTTTGATAATAATGAGTTTGTCAGTCCTGAGTCTAATGAAGAATATGTTTCATAGGAATTTGAGTCTTTAATGAGGGGAATGAAAGGAGACTCGGAGGAGAATCCACACAGTTATATCCAGCTGCCCACTACTAACCCCACAGAGATCGGACGGTGTTGACGGTGCTGTGGTATTGACGGTGATTCGTTAAGGATCTTCTTTATTTAGGTCTTCCACTGGACCATCTTAGCTGACCCCATCAAACCAGTTAGCAAACAGACCACTTAACGAATAAACAAACTAACAAACACATTTCATCTAAAGCTCACACAGGGCCACTAATAAACCGACGACGAGAGAAACACACTCCAACAAGCAACACCCCCCCCCCCCACACACACAAACACACACACAACTTCCCACATAACACACAAACAAACACCACCCCACAGATTCACAATAAGGAAATGCCCCTTCCCACTGCAGAGTTCAGAGAGAGAGAGAAAGAGAGAGAGAACTGCAGAAAGGGAGAGAGAGAGGAGGAAAGAGAGAGAGAGAGAACTGCAGAAAGGGAGAGAGGCATAGTTCGAATTACAGGGGGTACTGGGGGGTACTATACCCCAATGAAGACCAGTACCCCCCAAAGAGACAGAAATATCAGTTTTGGGGGTCAGATAATTTTTCTGATATTGTGAAAAATATCATTACAGTTGGCTACAATACAAGTCAACTCCTATTTTCACTAGGAAAAAAATTAATGTAAGCGATTTCAGACACCCCTATTATGGGCCGTTACCATTTTTAACCACCGTGGCTAGAAACAGCGGGAGATAGAAACGACTTCAACTTCTCAAGCAAGTGTCAGCGTTGAATGACAAAGCGCTAGATTCCTCCAGTAGCCTAAATTCGGTTTGTTGCTGATGTGCATGGGTAAATGTAAGTGGCTAGCAGACGTCTAGCTTGTTGAAAATGTGCTATTTTACAAGCTTCATGTATTAACGTGTTTTGTTCTTTCATAGCTCATGTCACGTCTTCATACATTTAATTACCGGCTGCTTACCTACTACTTAGGCCTACCCACTGAGGCTAGTAAAGTGGACCTTGGTTAGTTACCAAGGTTAGTTAGCAAGAATTAAGCAAGAAGCAAGAATTATTATTTTACATTGTAGTGAGGTAAAATCGATTGTCATTTCCAAGGAGATGAACTCCAGTCCATAGCCTAGGTGTCCATTCTCATTTTATCTTGAATACATTATTGTGCCCTTTTGAAATTAGTTTGGCACAGATCCTGTGTTGTTTTTATATTATACACAAGAGGGTCTGATGTAGCTAAGCCTACATAACATCAGTGAAACCTGTGGAAATATAAAAAGAGCCAAGTAGCCTAGGCTAAATAGCAGGCCTACATGCTAGTATTTGAATTTGTTTTTAATTGGTTAGTACTGTTTTTACATTCTGGTTATCGGCTAGTATGTTTTTTTCATAGTATGCTCCTTAATCACATTGAAGATTGCTCAGGTTTCACATATCTAGACAATTGTGTTGATTTGACACTCTGACTACCATAGAATTGGTTTCTGTTTATACAGTAGGCCTAGAGAGGGTTGGATCTTACCTCCAGGTCTTATGAAATCTAAAAATAAACCAAATCAATATGTCATGAAATAGGCAATAGGCTTCTTGTAAGGTATTACTTTTACTAATTAGAATGGTATTTCAGTGCACTTAACTTTTAACTTTTGAGAGTTAAGACAAAACAGTTCTCTTTTGGATATATAACAATGAGATATTCTGTAACCTACTGATTATCAGTTTGTTGCATGTTTACACATTGTATGTGTTGCACAACACATGTTGCACTTGGCGATCACGGTGGGGATTGATATGGTAGTGGACCATGATGGTCATAGAAGAAGTGAAGGAGCAGTACCCCCCAATTATGGTGGGGTAATTCATACTCTGGAGAGAGGAGGAAAGAGAGAGAGAGAGAGAGAGAGAGAACTGCAGAAAGGGAGAGAGAGAGGAGGAAAGAGAGAGAGAGAGAGAACTGCAGAAAGGGAGAGAGAGAGGAGGAAAGAGAGAGAGAGAGAGAGAGAGAGAGAGAGAACTGCAGAAAGGGAGAGAGAGAGGAGGAAAGAGAGAGAGAGAGAGAGAGAGAGAGGAGAGAGAGAGAGAACTGCAGAAAGGGAGAGAGAGAGGAGGAAAGAGAGAGGGAGAACTGCAGAATGGGAGAGAGAGAGAGGAGAGATGTGGATGTGAAGGAGGTTTATTTGTGTCTTTATTGAGTTCAAAGGTCTTTGAGCTGTTTAGTGATAAACTCAAGGCTGCATGCCTCTCTCAGTCTGCTAGATATTTAGCATCTAAGTGTGTGTGAATGGACACACACACACACACACACACACACACAAACACACACACACACACACACACACACACACACACACACAC
>NC_063203.1:30720748-30728248 GCF_017589495.1 Alosa alosa
ACACTCTAAGCGCTTTCAGACATACGTGTAAGACCGGAGGTTCTGCGGATGTTAAACGGTGGGGCCGTATATCTGAACGACATAACCGGTCATATGGAAGTCCGAATTCACCCGGTGTTTACCCCCCTAGTATTTCCTCTGGACATTATGTACTGTAAATGTGTCTGAGCGAGGTAGAACATCGCGGTTAAAATTCACACCCAGTGAGAGGGCGTGTTGGTGACGTTTCTTCGATGTCCATGTGGTTAGATCTGACTTAAAATGCCAGTGTTGCGATGGAATGGCATAGTGCTGTCCAGAAAATCTCGACCTGGAAGATGCAGACATCATGGAGCTACTGTCCATGAGGGGCATACAACATTTTGATATAACACATGAAGGGAACGTTAGAGACACGCTAGCCTAAACTGCATGGCAAGGACAAATGAATTCAGAAGACTGAATCATCAGCAGAAGAAGCCAGTGAAAAGGCAGTAGCCACACAGCGTCGTTGGCGACAATAACAGGAGTATTTAATAAATTGTTATAACGGTTTCTGTTCATTGATAGCCTTCTATGACCTGCTGAGGCTCACTGATATTTGCTGAGCATATATATGCCTAGAGAGAAAATGAAAAGCGAAGAAAACTCCAACTTTGTTTCCAAAGCTCCTTATGTAAATGCAATAGACACATGGGAGGGATGGCTTTTGAAAATAAACCATGAAAAAAGCGAACAACTTCAATTGTTATTAATGTTAGTATTTTGTTTGTTGCTTAAAAAACGTTGTATGATCTTGAAGTCTTGAGTTAGCCTACTGAATTGGCTGGTAGCCTACCATAAAGTTTGTGCATGCTCTCTCTCCAACGCAAAACCAGATTTGGGTCTCTATAGCTAATTCTGGTACATAACGTTGAAAAACAGATAAATGTGTTTATTTGAAGCACACATACAAATACTGTATTGGGTCAATTTCAAGTGTGCACTTACTTGACTAGCCTACTTCAAGTATTAGCCTATGCACAATAGAATTTCTCTTCTTTAGCCTACATAATGCATAGGCTACATTTTGTAAAACAAAAAGCAGCTGTGACGAGGCAGCGTCGCGATATATTCGTCATATCTCGATCCTGTAACTCTAAGCCCCCACCTCACTTTCGACAACCAGATGGGGATTCTGCTTAATGATAGCGTGTGTGTCGTTCACACATCGTCCGCATAAAGGTCAGCATTAGGTTCGCAGGTTAGCATCATATCCTGAATCATCGAAGGAGTAGGACCTCCGTTTGACAAACCTCCTCATATACTCGAATTATATCTGAGAAAGCAGGTGTCGGCGTGTATTGCTTCAGTGGCCTGCATACAACACCCTATCTCTCTCTCTCTCTCTCTCTCTCACACACACACACAGCCTATCTCTCTCTCTCTCACACACACACACACACACACAGCCTATCTCTCTCTCTCTCACACACACACACACACACACAGCCTATCTCTCTCACACACACACACACACACACAGCCTATATCTCTCTCACACACACACACACACACACCCTATCTCTCTCTCTCACACACACACAGCCTATCTCTCTCTCTCTCACACACACACACACACAGCCTATCTCTCTCTCACACACACACACACACACACACACACACAGCCTATATCTCTCTCTCTCTCTCACACACACACACACACAGCCTATATCTCTCTCTCTCACACACACACACACACCCTATCTCTCTCACACACACACACACACACACACACACACACACACACACACACAGCCTATCTCTCTCTCTCACACACACACACAGCTTATCTCTCTCTCTGTCACACACACACACACACACACACACACACACACACACATACACACACACACACACACACACACACACACACACACACACACAGCCTATCTGTCTATGTGTATGTTGTATGTGTCTATTTGGGATAATGTCATGGCATACTACTCTATACTTAAGAATGTGCATTAATTGCTCCTAGTGTGTATTGTACATGTGTGTGTGTGTGTGTCTTTGTGTGTGTGTGATATATATTATTGTGTGTGTAATGTGTGTGTGGTATTATTGATATGTGTGTGTGTATGTTATTGTGTGTGTGTGTATGTTGGTGTGTGTGCGTATGTGTGTCTACTCTTATATGTACATGTTTGTGTGTATGTACGCCGCCGCGTGTGTGTGTGTGTGTGTGTGTGTGTGTGTGTGTATGTACATGTTGGTGTGTGTGTGTGTGTGTGTGTGTGTGTGTGTGTGTGTATGTACATGTTTGTGTGTGTGTATGTGCATGTTATTAATATATATATATTTATATATATGTGTGTGTAAATTATATATATTGTATATGTGTGTATATAATGTGTAATATTATTAATGTGTGTGTATATATATTTGTGTGTGTGTGTGTGTGTGTGTGTGTGTGTGTATATGTACATATTTATAATGATATTATTGTGTGTCTAATAATGTGTGTGTGTGTGTGTGTGTGTATGTATATATTCTATTATATATACATATTTATGTGTGTGTGTATATTATATTTTATTAATAATATATACATATTTATATATATATATATGTGTGTGTGTGTATATATATATATATAATATAATATGTGTGTGTGTGTGTGTGTGTGTGTGTAATAATATATGTGTGTGTGTGTGTATATGTACATGTGTGTGTGTGTGTGTGTGTGTGTGTGTGCTCTGGGTGCCAGCTGAACAGTCTCCTTTCATTTCAGGGTTTAAGAGCACGTGTGAGAGTTATGCCCGCCTCCTCTCCTTCTCTCTCCTTCTCTCTCTCTCCTCTTTCTCTCTCTCTCTCTGTTTTTCTCTAAAACTTGTGGCCCAGAACGTGACTCCCATCTAAACTCAGTGTGGAACTGTTTGACAAAGAGAAGGAGAGGGAGGGTGAGTGGGAGGAGTGATGGAGGGATGGAGAATGAGAGAGAGAGAGAAAGAGAGAGTCACAGAGATGTGTATCAATAGCTCCTAGTGTGAGACCTGCAGCTGCTTAAACACGTGGGCACCCCTCTCTCTCTTTCTCTCTCTCTCTCTCTCTTTCTTTCTCTCTCTCTCTTTCTCTCTGTCACTTTCTTGCTGTTGCACTCCTCTCTCTCTCTCTCTCTCTCTGCACTGTTTTCTAACATAATAAGTGTGAAATCAGCAGACATCATGAGAACTTCAACATTAGAAACTCTCAGCTGCACACACACACACACACACACACACTTGTTTTCTGTTGTTCCCCAGAAATTCCTTCAAAGTGTAGCATGTGTGTCTCTTACTCACCCTCTCCCCCCCCTCTCTCCCTCTCTCTGTCTCTCTTTCTTTCTCTCTCTCTCTCTATCCTCTCATTCATGCCCCTAAACCCCTTGCTCTCTTGCTCTCTTTCTCTGTCTCCATTTATTTCATCCCTCATCACTCTTCTCTCTGTTTGTCCTCTTTTTTGATCTCCTCTTTCTTCTTTCTCTCTCCGCTACATAGCAGAGGGCAAATGCCAAGTGCCCTCCCTCTCTCTCCCCCCTCCCTCTCTCTCTCTCCTCCTCTCTCCCTCTCTCCTCTCTCTCTCTCTCCTCCTCTCTCTCTCTCCTCCTCTCTCTCCCTCTCTCCTCCTCTCTCTCTCTTCTCCTCTCTCTCCTCCCTCTCTCTCTCTCTCCTCTCTCTCCTCTCTCTCTCCTCCTCTCTCTCTCTCCCTCTCTCCTCCTCTCTCTCTTCTCCCTCTCTCTCTCTCCCTCTCTCTCCTTCTCTATCTCTGCTCTCTCTCTCTACTCTCTCTCTCTCTCCTCTCTCTCCCTCTCTCTCTCCTTCTCTATCTCTCTCACTCCTCTCTCTCTCCTCCTCTCTCTCTCTCCTCCTCTCTCTCTCCCTCTCTCTCTCCTCCTCCCTCTCTCTCTCTCTCTCTCTCCTCTCCTCCTCTCTCTCTCTCTCTCTCTCTCTCTCCCTCCTCCCTCTCTCCTCTCTCTCTCCTCCTCTCTCCTCCTCCCTCTCTCTCTCTCTCCCTCTCTCTCTCTCTCTCCCTCTCTCTCTCCTCCCTCTCTCTCTCCTCCTCTCTCTCTCCTCTCTCTCTCTCTCCCTCTCTCTCCTCTCTCTCTCTCTCCTCTCTCTCTCTCTCCTTCTCTATCTCTCTCCTCTCTCTCTTTCTCCCTCTGGTCCTGTCTCACCTCCTGCTAAGTTGTTTGTTGTTTACATCTGGTATTTTAAGTTTGAATGTGTGTTTATGTGTTTATTTGTGAGTGTGTGTGTGTGTGTTTGTGCCTCTATGCACTCAATGCACTCGTCTTTTGAGTGTGTGTGTGTGTTTGTGTGTGTGTGTGTGTCTGTGTGTGTCTCTGTCTGTGTGTGTGCATGCGTGCATGGTGTGTGTGTGTGTGTGTGTGTGTGTGTGTGTGTGTGTGTGTGGCTACAGCAGTGGCAACGCTGCTGAATTGCTGTAATTGTGTCATGTTGACCAAATACCAACACTCTGCCAAGACCATGATAAAGGAACAGTAAAAAAAACCTACACACACACACACACACACACACACACAGACACACACACACACACACACACACACACACACACACACACACACACACACACACACACACACACAGACACACACACACTTTCAAAAGAAGAGTGTATTGAGTGACTACCGATTCAATTCAAATACAAACTCTTCCTCTGTGTGTCTCTCTCTCGCTCTGTGTGTGTGTGTGTGTGTGTGTGTGTGTGTGTGTGTGTTTGTTTATTTGCTTCTTTTAATGATGTTGTTTGTAATGGATATAGCAGCAACCTTTTTTGCCTGGAGAGCCACTTTTACCAAATGTATTTATTTTTAATCTCAGAAGAGCCACATAAAGACGGTCACAAGAAAAAGTTTGGATATTTAACGTACAGTTACTTTCATTCAACAGAGGATTTTTTAATACATTTTCTACTAGTTTTAAAAGTAATATGCAAGTAACTTGAAATGTAAAGTGGAATGACAGAAATATAGGCGTTATAAGTATAAGTATAAGTATATATACTTTTTTGATCCCGTGAGGGAAATTTGGTCTCTGAATTTAACCCAATCGGTGAATTAGTGAAACAATAAAACAGCACACATTGAACACACAGTGAGGTGAAGCACACACCAATCCCGGCGCAGTGAGCTGCCTGCTACAACGGCGGCGCTCGGGGAGCAGTGAGGGGTTAGGTGCCTTGCTCAAGGGCACTTCAGCCGCAGCCCACTGGTCGGGGCTCGAACCGGCGAACCGTTAGGCTTCCCATGTAGGCTAAACACCACCCCATATTTTCCCAGTGTCCTTTGGTATGCAAAGTAACATAATTAACACTACTCAACTTTCGTTGACATGTCATTGGCGAAATTGAACATTAGGCCTACCAGAGATTAGATTTGGTGATGGCTTTGGAGTCTGGCTGGCTCATATTCAGTGAGGTGATGTTTCATGCAAGAATTGAGGCTGTCATCATTTAAGGGCAACTCCACGCAAAACTGTCATATATCCATTAGAGACCGACCGATCGATCGCCGTGGCGATGACCGGGCCGATTTTTGCTATTTTTAATCAATCGCATCGGGCCGATTTCTATTTGGTCATGTCGATGGTAAGTACATCTGCGGCAGCTACTTGGAACACAGCGAGGTTTTAAAAAAAAAAAAAAAAAAAGAAACGGTCATTTTAGAACTAAGAAAATCTTTGGTTTCAAGAAGGAGCAAGACTGTCTACAGGTAAGGCATCAATTTTGCATTCCAGTGTCCCAAAAGTCGTATGTTTTCCTTATGATTTCTCTTATGGTTGTAATCTGTGATGTTGCTTCATTTAATTTAAAGTGCGTTGGGAATGCGCCGGGTAAGCCCCCTCAATGCTTGGACCCCGCTTTCTAAAGTATTGTTACTAACCAGTTAGCAACTTAGTAGGTTGCCTATGGGAAATTGCATTGCAATCCAAGTAAGTTGCTAACTTAGTTAGCAAACGCATTACAGTCGAAACACACCCCTGGTGACCAGCCGGATGCTCTCGATCTAAACCATAGTAACGGACAATCTAAGGAAAAATTTAACAAAAAGAGGATTAAAATCTAACATGTGAACGCTTTATAACACTGTCATCCCATGTCCATTTGTTTACAACCCCATCGAGTCAAGAAGAAATTAAAGCTGCTAGCTAGTGGCTACGAAAGTGCTGGGGAATGCCTCGACTATGCAAGCCCCTCGCCCTCAACGCCGTGACTGCTATGTTACCATCTAAACTTAAGTAATGGACAATCTAAGGAAATGATTGAGGAAAAATGAGGACGACAAATAACAAGAACGCTTTAAAACATTGTCATCCCGCGGTCAATTTGTTTTTTTATGATGTATACATGTTTGATTTGATGATGCTCACAGCATGCTGGGAGACGGAGTTTAATATTGTTGAAACCTAGGTCTGTGGTAAGGCATGGAAGTTCCACAGTGAAACTGTATAACCTGAACATGTATTTTGTCGCTTTGAAGTAACTATCTGAAGTTGTCACATCATGGAAGTCTTTGCACTCTGTTAAACATATTAAAATGGATAATTAATAGACTAACAGACTGCAAGAAGTCATACATTTGTTAATTCTTGTTGTTATGAATCAATGAGTAGGCCCACAGTCATTTTATATAATAGCTCACATAATATTTCTACTATATACATAAAATATATAGTGTATATAGAACCTATGTTATTTATCATTTATCATAATTTTTATATAATAGCCTACATAATATTTCTACTATATACATTAATATATATAGAACATATGTTATTTGTCATATGTTGATTTTTTAATGTTCAAGTGTGAAGTTTACAAGTGTTGTGCCTCCTCTTACTAAAAGGATTTTTTAGTATGCCACCAAGGATAATGATAGCATATCGGCCCTAAAAAATCGGCCCAAAAAATCGGGTAGGTCACATCGGCCATCGGGTTGACTGAATCGGGCTAAAAATCGGTATCGCATCGGGCTTTAGAAAACCCAAATCGGTCTTATCAATATCCATAACGCCAACTAAATACATTCCATTGTATTGGCGTTATGGATGTGACAGTTTTGCGCGGAACGTGAGCGCAGGTTTGTCCTTATATTTGTCATATGTGGGAAAGATTTCACATGCAAGTGGAATAGGGTTAACACAGCAATATAACTCGCTGCAGTGTGCGATAGGGCCTATATAACGGGCAGTTTTATTTTATGCTTTCAGAATCAGTCTCGGATGGAAACATTCCCATTTCAGCCCGCTTGTGTTCGCCAAGAAGCTGTGGTCACTGACGGTTCCTTTTGACATTATCCTTATCTAGCCTACAGTGTTAATACATCAACAATAACAATTAAAGTGTTCTCGCTGACTGAAATTCAGGGATTTGTTTGATATTGACATGGCAAACGTAACCGTGGAATGTAAAAATATTGTGCAGGCTACGGTTACGGGAGTCAAGTGAGGGGGAAGTTATATGAATTACTCAGATAGA
>NC_063203.1:30733248-30735748 GCF_017589495.1 Alosa alosa
GACGGTACCAGACCAGGAAGCAGATACAGGTCTGTATTTGCACACATTCACTCAGATGCTAGTGTTCGATTCTGAGTGTGTGTGTGTGTGTGTGTGTGTGTGTGTGTATCTCTGTGTGTGTAACCTGCATTGTGTAGCATAGTCCTAAACATGAACTCACCTTCAGCCCTCAACCTGACCTAGGTGCCCTCAGCCCTCAGCCCTTACTCTGACCAACTGTGAAGGTGAATGTGTGTTAACCATCTCTCTCTCTGTGTGTGTGTGTGTGTGTGTGTGTGCAGATGTATGGGCGCTACACACAGGACCTGGGTCTGTATGCGCGGGAGGAGGCAGCTCGCCTGCGCGAGGAGGCGGGGCTTCGGCGAAGTTTGAGTGACAGGCGCAAATCTCTAGAGCTGCTGGAGTTTGAGAAGGGTCGCTGCGCCAAGTGCAGGAGTAAGACATGCAAACACACACACACACACACACACACACACACACACACACACACATACACACACAAACACACATACACACAAAGACACACACACACACACAAAGACACACATACACAGACACCCCTCTACACACACACACACACACACACACACTCATAAACATGCATTAACATGCATTAATGCAAACAATATACCTTGTGTGAATTTTATGTGTGTGTGTATGGACGTGAATTAACTTAACCAACATGAATCCTTCATGACCTTTGATCATTAAAATGCTCAATTGTGTGTGTGTGTGTGTGTCACTGTGTGTGTGTGTGTGTGTGTGTGTCACTGTGTGTGTGTGTGTGTGTGTGTGGGGGGGTGTGTGGGTGTGTTTTTGAACTGTTGATGATAATAACAGTGTTTATCTTAATGCCCCTTCATGTCTCATGAAAGTCAAGCAGCCTGCTCCTCTCTCTCTGTGTCTATCTATCTGTGTGTGTGTGTGTGTGTTTGAGAGAGTGAGAGAGAGTGAGAGAGATAGAGAGAGAAGAATGGTGAACTAAAATTGGTGAAAAGACAAGCTTTTGGCTGAAATCACTGACTTCAGTGATGAGGGAAATCGTTAACGGACTCAGTCCACCTGTCGAATTCACACACACTGGCTGGACTGGTACTGTACGTGCATGCAGAGCGCCCTCTGCTGTTTATTTAGAGGTGATACATCCCACCATGCCATTTATGTCCTGTGCAGATGGGAGAGAAGACCTTGGCTTTACACTGAGGCATGCAAAGTGAATTAAAAGGCCTGATTAACGTCCATAAACCATGTCTCTTGGAATGCATTTGTTCTTAATTGGTGCTGATGCACCTAACACCAGAACTAATTAATATTATTCAACGCCTGCATGACTGCGTCGGTATTGTCCTGCATGGGGCGATGTAGCTCTAGCCAGCGCTGGTAAGTATGAGGTGGCCACCGGATGGGTGTGTGTGTGTGGGGGGGTCAATGTGTGTGTGTGTGTGTGTGTGTGTGTCTCTGTGTTCATCAATAAAAGTAATGAAGGGACAGGTGGAAGCCTGGTGTGCCCCAGCCTGGCCAGTAGATGGCGCCCTCGCACAGTAGAGTGTCCTGGAGACAGACGAAGAGAGAAGATGACCACATAGAAAAGATGACCACATAGAAAAGAAGAAGGACAAGGAATGGACAGGAAGAGCAAACAAGTTGAAGAAAGGACAGATAAAAGGAGCAAGAGAACAAAGAGATGAAGTGGATGGAGAGGAAGACTGCAGAGACAAGGCCCAATAGGAATACACTGCAGACACGAGGACCAATAGGAATACACTGCAGACACGAGGACCAATAGGAATAGACTGCAGACACGAGGACCAACAGGAATAGACTGCAGACACGAGGGACCAATAGGAATACACTGCAGACCACGAGGACCAATAGGAATAGACTGCAGACCACAAGGCCCAATAGGAATACACTGCAGACACGAGGACCAATAGGAATAGACTGCAGAGACAAGGACCAATAGGAATACACTGCAGACACGAGGACCAATAGGAATAGACTGCAGAGACAAGGACCAATAGGAATAGACTGCAGAGACAAGGACCAATAGGAATACACTGCAGACACGAGGACCAATTGGAATAGACTGCAGAGATCAGGGCCAATAGGAATACACTGCAGACACGAGGACCAATAGGAATAGACTGCAGAGATCAGGACCAATAGGAATAGACTGCAGAGACAAGGGCCAATAGGAAGAGAGGACTGCAGAGACAAGGACCAATAGGAAGAGAAGACTGCAGCTAGGAGGACCAATAGGAAGAGAGGACTGCAGCCAGGAGGACCAATAGGAAGAGAGGACTGCAGCCAGGAGGACCAATAGGAAGAGAGGACTGCAGCCAGGAGGACCAATAAGGCGGAGCTGAACACAGCAGGACCAATAGGAAGAGAGCTGAAGACAGCAGGACCAATAGGAAGAGAGCTGAATCATCATCTTTCTCTTTGAAATCAGTCCGACTGTGCAGCTCATAGTCTCCCTCCGCTGTGGCTGTGTGCAGGG
>NC_063203.1:30740748-30765748 GCF_017589495.1 Alosa alosa
TAAGAAGCGTGTCAACAGTCATATTGGCAGATGCAGCACCATCCTTCTATCATTCATGAGCGCACACCAGCGCCGTCCATGCAAAGCATTACAAATTGCCGCGATTACAATGGGAAACATAATTAGAATAAAGATATTACGAAATACTGTACATCTCATGATGAGTAGTTATTCACCATCATTTGCAAATTGGTAATGACGGTTAGGGAAGAGGCGAGAGACACGCATGGAGCACAGCTGAAGATGCACTGTCACAAGATATAAGCAACTCGTCTGCAGGATAAATGTTGTTTTATTCAGTCATTTGAGCAACATTATGCTAAGTGTTGCTTTTTCCAGCCTATGTTTTTGGTGGTAACCCATTGTCAGTCAATAGTGAAAGTAACTGCATATAACTGTCTTGTGGTTGACTGACTCCTTGGTGAAGTTAGTTTCACTTTGCCAATGAGTTCAAATAATAGGCGAGTGCAAATCGTGAAGGCTATGCTTAGCCTGGCTAAGCGCCACCACTTCTCAATGAGGCGTGGTCTGGGAATAAGCGTTAATTTTCTGCGTGTTTGAAAAAAAAATGCCCAGATCCGTTTATTGGGTGCCACGGATGTCTATCAAATGTGTCTGTGCATAGCTCATCATCATCTTGCTTTCCCCTTGTTCTGTGATTGGTCCCCTATCTCAGGCGAAAAATTTGCTCCATGGTCTCCAGGCTGCCTTAGCAGCGTGAATCAAATCGCAGCATAAGGCAGCATGGGAACACCAAACTAAGCGATTCTAGGTTTTAGTAAAGCATGGTTTAAGAATGACTATTCCATCACGGTCTCGCCAAGCAGCCTCCTTCAAATGTGCGTTGAATGCCAAAATACCGATGCATTTATTTGACATATCGGCGCTTTTAGCCCGTTAAAGGAATGACAGATGTCGTTCTCATTGGTTTAAAATGATGTTACGCCCCAAACACACCCATATGACTGATTAAAAAACCTAGGAACACTTTGTTTATTTGTTGTTGTTCGCCATGCATCCACGTTTGATACTTGAAACCCCTCCCAATGTGAACTGGACATCCTACTAAATTTGAATAGACTTTTGGCGTGTGATGCACTTTAGGAATGTCATGATAGGGCCCCTTAAGTTTTCCCTGAAGTATGACCCTTAAGGCTTAATTTCCCCTTAGGTAGTGTCATGAGCTCTCTCTCTGCCTGGTAACACACGTGATTGAAGTCTGACCTCCACCTGTTCCTGCTCTGCTCTGCTCTGCCTCACCCTCGTTACCTACCAGCTGCACTGCATTCACCACTCATCATGCCCTGTATATAAAGCCTTGCTTTTCAGTCCACACTTGTCAGATCGTCTGCAACCAGGCGCCAGTTACCTGCCTGTTTTGGAAAGCGCCTCTGACTCTTTGCCTGATCCCCGGACCGGCTCGACTACTTCTGTGTTCTCCAGCCCCGGTAATCTTGACCTGCCTTCCGTCCCTCTTCTCACGAATACCGCCCTAGTCCTTGACTGTACTGCTGCTTCGGTTCAATTGCTGTTGGGTGTGTGTTTCCCCAGGACTTCCCGGATCATCCAGCTCCTGCCATGCTGTTCGACTACTGGGGAACACACACCGCAGACTCTTGGAACTCCTGTACCCCGAACCCCCTTAACCCCAACCCTTAAATAAACTTTTGAGCGTGGCTTTTTGTGGTCCTCGTCCCTGTTTGGTGTCTGACAGTGCGATCTGACCAAACATGGACCCAGCACTGGTCGAACCAACATGAAACCGTTTAACCAGAACCACCCACCCCGTAATACAGCGCCTGGAAGAGACAGAGAGAGAGGTAAACCGCAACACTGCTGACATTGCCTCCTACTTCAAGCCGGCTACCAACAGCGTCAGCAGTTCCAGCAGCAACAGCAACAACTTTGCAATGATCATTCAACTTCTCACCAACCTTTCTCCTCTGCCTGCTCCCACCGGCCCAGCCCCAGCCAGCCTGCTCACTGGCCCAGCACCCGAGTCTCCTGCCCAGTCCACTGCTGCGTGGCTGCGGAGCCCCAGAACCCAGGATCGGCAATCCAGAGCGGTTCAGCGGCGACCCAACCAGGTAATGCAGGCGTTCCTGACGAGCTGCGTGTCAGTTTACCCTGCAACCCAGGACTTTTGCCACTGAAGGGGCGGAGGGTCACGTGCGTGATCACTCACCTGGCCGGGCGAGCTTCGACTCTGAGGAGCGGGGAGTTCGGCGCCAGACCCCAGCATGTGCAACCTTCAACCTATTCGCAGAGGAGATGCTCAAGGTATTACGTTGGAATCCACAACAGCGAGGCATCTCGGATCCTGATGAGTATTACGCCAAGGCAGAAGGACTGTTGCGGATTACTCCATTGACTTTCGAACTGTGGCAAGTCGGGCTCCTGGAACATGGAAGCATTGGTGGATGCCTTCCTCCACAGCCTGGCGGACAGGGCGAGCTGGTTTCCCATGATCAACCCCCCCACTCTTGATGAAGCCATTGCTCTGGCTGTCCCAGCGCATCGACCAGGGATCCAGGCCCCCGTCGTGGCGGTGGGAGTCCATCCACCAGCACCGCGAGGTGTCCCAACTGCCCTTCTGTCGCACCTGCCACACCATCTAGCCAGCGGACCAGTCTGAACCGATGGAGATGGGCTCCCCTAACCCCCCCCTGCAGAAGCGTAGCTGACGCATCACCTCAACTTGTGCCTGTACTGTGGTGGTGATGGTCATCGAGTCGCCACCTGTCCAGCAAAAGCGGAGCTCACCAGATGTAGGAGGGAATCGGATGAGCTCAATGAACATTCAGCCCTCCATCAGCCGTAAACCCCTCATCCAAGTCTGTCTTCACCTGTCTGATTCCACCCACACCCTGGCAGCCCTGGTGGACTCTGGGCGCAGAAGCAAACATTATTGACACAGGACTTGCTTGTCAGCTGGGCTTGAAAGCCATCGCTTGTCCCACTCCTGTTCCAGCCGGGGCCTGGGCGGTCCGCGTAGTGGCACAGTTACCAGCATCACAGCCCCCATCTCAATGATGGTGTCAGGAAACCACCGAGAGACCATCGCTTCCACCTGCTCAGCTCTCCAGGCCAACCCCTAATCCTGGGCTACCCTTGGCTCCGTCTCACAATCCTCACCTCGATTGGGCCTCGGAACTGTGAAAAGAGGGGAAATGCCTGCCACCTGACCTGTTTTGCGTGCCCGCCGCCCCCCGGCTCAGTACCCCCCAGCACTGCCCCGACATTTCTAATGTCCCTGAATGTTACCATGGCCTCGAGAGGTGTTCAGCAAGACCAAAGCCACATCTCTGCCCCCACACCGTCCGTGCGACTGTGCCATTGATCTCCTCCTGGGACTGCTCTACCCAAGGTCACCTCTACTCACTATCCCCTCCTGAAAGAAAAACATGGAGGATTACATCAGGGACTCCCTGGCAGCTGGACTCATCATCC
Organism: Alosa alosa; assembly: GCF_017589495.1. Taxonomy (NCBI): domain Eukaryota; kingdom Metazoa; phylum Chordata; class Actinopteri; order Clupeiformes; family Clupeidae; genus Alosa; species Alosa alosa. Next base: position 30,744,199 of record NC_063203.1, read on the forward strand.
GCCCGTCTTCCTCTCCTGCTGGTGCGGGTTCTTCTTTGTGGGAAAAGAAAGATGGTTCTCTTAGCCCCTGCATTGATTATGGGTCTGAATGATGTCACAGTGAAGAACCGGTACCCTCTGCCTTTACTTTCGCCTCTGCTTTTGAGTTGTTCCAGGGATCCACTATTTTCACCAAACTGGACCTTAGAAATGCTTACCACCTAGATGCGAGTAAGGGGGTGATGAGTGGAAGACTGCATTCAACACCCACGGCCATTATGAGTACCTGGTAATGCCATTTGGCCTCACCTTATTAGCGGTATTCCAGGCTGAATGAATGTCTTTCTTTTGGACATGCTGAATAAATTAGTCTTCGTGTACCTGGGCGACATCTTAATTTTCTCCAGAACTCTGTCCGAACACACCCGTCATGTCCAGCTGGTTCTTTGGCGGCTCCTGGAGAACTCTCTCTGTCAAAGCGGAGAAATCGAGTTCCATGCTCAGACTGTGTCATTCCTGGGATACATCGTCACTCGAAGGCAATATCCAGATGGACCCCAAAAGGTTTTGGCAGTTACCTCCTGGCCAGTTCGGGGGAATAGGAAAGAAGTTGCAGCAATTCCTCGGTTTTTGCCAATTTCTACGGAAATTCATCGGAACTACAGCTCGTCGCCGCTCCCCTCACAGCTCTGACCAGCATCAAACACCCCTTTTCTGGACCCCAGAGGCCAACACAGCCTTTCATACCCTCAAGGCCGGTTCACCACTGCCCCCATCCTCCAGATGCGGTTCAGACCGGCAGTTAGATTGTCGAGGTGGATGCCTCAGGCGTGGGAGTGGGGCCATACTCTCAATGGGCAGAGGAGGACAACGAGTTGCACCCCTGTGCATTTTTTCTCTCGCCGGCTTTCACCTGCAGGCGCAATTATGATGTTGGAAACCGTGAGCTGTTGGCTGTCAAGCTTGCCCTGGAGGTTGGCGTCACTGGCTGGAGGGGGTCCACAGTTCGTTCCTGGTCTGGACCGATCACAAAAAACCTGAATACATCCGCCAATGCCAAGCGTCTTAACCCCAGACAGTCCCTTGGGCCTTGTTTTCACCAGATTCAACTTCACCCTGTCATACCGCCCAGGTTCGGAACACCAAGCGGGCGCTCTCTCGTCAGTTTCATAAGGATGGCCCCTTCCCAGGAACCTGCATCAATTCTGCCCGATCCCTGCGTGCGTAGCTGCCCTGACCTGGGATGCTCGAGGAGGAAATTCAGGAGGCCCTCGTGACCATCCCAGTCCCAGTGCATGCCCAGGCGGTCGATCTCTTTGTCCCAGAAATTTGAGGTCCCGGGTCATACAGTGGGGACACAACTCCGCCTTGCCTGCCACCGGGCTCCGCCCGCACCTTCCATCTCCTTGCCCAGCGCTTCTGGTGGTCTTCTTTGAGAAGGATGTCCGAGAGATCACGTCCGTGCCTGCCCCACCTGCAATCAGAACAAGTCCTCCCTTTCGGCCCCGCTGGTTTTACTCCAGCCCTTGCCTGTGCCCACCGACCCTGGTCCCATGTCTCCTTGGACTTTGTAACTGGCCTCCCACCATCAGGTGGGATGGCAGTCATTCTCACTGTGGTTGACGGTTCAGCAAGATGGCACACTTCATTCCCCTCCCTAAACTGCCATCTGCCAGAGACTGTCCAGGCTGTTCTTGATCATGTCTTCCGTCTACGGGCTGCCCAGGGATGTTGTCTCTGACCCGAGGCCTGCAATTCACCTCTACATTCTGGAAGTTCTGCCGTCTTCTAGGGGCCACAGTGAGTCTCACCTCTGGGTTCCACCCCCCCCAGTCCAATGGTCAATCCGGCCCCGGGCAAACCAGGAGCTGGAGAAAGCTGCGGTGCATGGTTTCATAAAACCCCAGGCTTGGGCACAACAACTGATGTGGATAAGTATGCTCACAACTCCCTCACCTGCTCTGCCACTGGTATGTCACCTTTCCAGTGTGTGTATGGCTACCAGCCCCCCCTGTTCCCCCAGCCAGGAAGGAGATGTGTCCTGCCCGTCTGCCCTGCCCTATGCCCCGTTGCCGTGCGTGCCTGGTCTGGCTTCGTGCCCGCATCTTTGCTCAAGTCAGCTGTCAGCTATGCCACTGGGGCTAACGCGAAGATCGCCGGCACCCGCCTACGTGTTGGCCAGAAGGTGTGGCTGTCAGCCAAGGATCTCCCCACTGCGGGTGGAATCGCGTAAACTGGCACCTCGATTCCTCGGCCGTTCCCTATCAGAGGTCATCAGCCCAACCGCAGTCCGGCTCCAGTTGCCAACCTCCATGAGGGTGCACCCTACTTTCCATGTTTGAAAGTCAAGCCGGCGCGTAAAGCCCGCTGGTCCCGTGCAGCTTCCTCCTCCTCCTCGCCCTCGTTGGCCCGTGGGCTGGTGTATTCACCGTTCGACCCCTGCTTCGGTCCAGCTGGCGGTGGGGGCCTCCAGTATCACCGTCGACTGGGAGGGGCTATGGACCTGAGGAGAGAACCTGGGTGCCAGCCAGTGGGATTGTGGACCGGACACTCATGCCGACTTCCACCGTCTGCATCCTGATCAACCTGCAATCCGTAGGGGCAGCCCCAGAGGGTCCCCTAACCCTCCTGCCGCCCGGCTTCCTGTCCTGTGCCTGACCCTGTCGGTACCTGTCCCGTCTTCTGTCCACGACCCTCCAGCTCCCTCCGAGGATGAGGATGTTCACTCGGACCGCTCAGGAGGAATTCTAGCCCTCCACCGGCTCCCCTCCGCCCTCCCGGCGTGGTGTCACTCTTGGGGACTTCTGGGGCCGTCCCTTAGGGGGGTTCTGTCATGAAACTCTCTCTGCCTGGTAACCTGCCAGCTGATTGAAGTCTGACCTCCACCTGTTCCTGCTCTGCTCTGCCTCACCCTGGGTACCTACCAGCTGCACTGCATTCACCACTCATCATGCCCTGTATATAAGCCTTGCTTTTCAGTCCACACTTGTCAGATCGTCTGCAGCCAGCGCCAGTTACCTGCCTGTTTTGAAGCGCCTCTGACTCTTTGCCTGTGATCCCGGACCAGCTCGACTACTTCTGTGTTCTCCAGCCCGGTAATCTTGACCTGCCTTCCGTCCCTCTTCTCTGAATACCGCCTAGTCCTTGACTGTACTGCTGCTTCGGTTCAATTGCTGTTGGGTGTGTGTTTCCCCAGGACTTCCTGGATCATCCAGCTCCTGCCATGGCTGTTAGGCTACTGGGGGAACACACACCGCAAACCTCTTGGAACTCCTGTACCCCCGGAACCCCCCTTAACCCCAACCCTTAAATAAACTTTTTTGAGCGTGGCAGCTTTTGTGGTCCTCGTCCTGTTTGGTGTCTGACAGGTAGGGGTTTTATTTAGAGGTGTTGCACAGAATACCTTAAATTGTTTCTTTAGTTAAAACGTTTAGGGATAGGCTACTGCATTGAAGAAAAAGATTTATCATCCCGAAAATTCTATTGAGATTGTTTAACAGCTGTAACTAGCTGGCTAGTAGGTGATGTTAGTTAGCAACCCACCGAACACAGTGAAGTTTAATGTTCTTATCATTCATCTCACCTTAAGAATATTTGCTGAAATTATCCAGGTAGCAAGTAAAGCATGTTATAGACATGCACTGAGCAATACTAGCTGGCTAGTTAGAAATGATCTGACTGTCATCAGTGAACCAAAATGAACTTTGTTAATGTTTTTTTGCCCTAGCGAACTGAACCAGAAGCTCATGGCGGGCTAACAAGACATCCACATCCACATGAAGTTAGCGTTAGCCTACCACTAGCGTCATGTAAAGCCACACAATAACAATAAGGCATGTTTCTGATGGGCCTATTTGACAGAGTAAGCATATTAGCAGAGGGTTTTTTTTTAAATTGTATAATTTTCAAAAAGTATAATTATTGCAAGTTGCACTACTTTTTTTTTGTATTGGTTTTATACAAAATGTTTGTGAAATTTGCACATAAAAGTTCTGTATTTTGACTGCAATTGTCTTTGCATTCTGATTAGATTCTTCATTAGAATCATGGGTGGCTCTTTGTAAACAGCATCATTTTCTAGGGCCATGCACAACTGCATACCACTAGTCAGTGAGGAATTCTACATCATGACAGTAAAATAGACCATCCTTACTCAATGTACTGCAGCAATTCCTCTCCCAACTTGTAGAAAATGCTGTGAACATCTGATTATGCATGGAAATTTTGAAAAATACCGTGATGTACATTTTTGGTCATACCGTCCAGCACTACACACACACACACACACACACACACTCCATTAGTGTTGCACAGTGCACCGATACTACAAAAGTATCGCAATACCCTGCAATTAAAAGCGTCCGCGATACCTAATTTTATTAGTATCGATACTTTTAAAATGACCGTGTTCTTTGAAGTAATATGCGTGTATGCCAGGCTTTTGGTGCCTCTTCCTCTAGCCGGTGGCTGTGTGTCTTTTCTCCTCACACACCTTAAACGAGACATGGCTGCTAGTTTAACTGATGCTATGGTAACACATAATAATAGACTAATATCAAGTTGATTTACTCACTTGAAGTTTGTGTTGCTATCTTACCCAGGCTGTGGGATTTAGGTCATTTAGGCCTACTATTTGGGTAATGTAATTTAGAAATAGGCTCACATAACTATGGCAAACATCTGGAGAGGTCCTTTACTAACTATCCTGCTAGCTCAGGTCCGTCTGTCAGTAGTGCTCACTAAACTCATGAATGAACATTTGCAGGACAATCTCTTCTGTGAACCCAGAAAGATGTGTTTTATCTAATGACATAGGAAACATAATGAATTGCATCCACATACTATCCTTATGCACTATCCATTTTATTTATTCACTAGCCTAAAACACAGTGAGACTGAAGGCTAATTACGCTCAAGTATTTCTTAAAGTGACAGGCACTCAATTACACCTACACATCATCAATGTGCACTCAATTAGACCTACACACCACATTAAAAGATATGCCTAAGTGTAATAGTTTAAAACTCAATAAAGTATTCAAATTACTAAATATGTTTAGCTACTAGTAATTATGCAGATTATAACATATACATCATTAACTAAATACACTTTATATGAATTTCAAAATATGAAATAGAAACATTTCTGTGTGTGTGTGGGAGAGAGTCAAAACAGAATCTAGGATGGCCACTGGTGTGAATGATCACACTACAGTATATTCAATATTACGGTAACACTTTATAATAACTACACACAATTCATAATTTATTAAGCCTTTGTTACTTATTAGTTAATGGTTTGTTCATCATTAGTAATTTCTTGTTCATACATGATTTATCATCAGTAAAGCATTTGTAGTAAATAAAATCCATAAAATATGTTTGTAAGTACATGATGAGTAATGAAACAACCACTTCACAACGATCAAATAACGGAAATGTTACTTAATCAAAAAATATATTATTGCATCATTTATTAAAAAGTATTAACAATAATGTATAAACATACTTTTAGATATAGGCTTATTTACTATGAACAAACTATTTTTTAACTGTGTGAACAAATGCTTTACTGATGATAAATTAAAATTACTAATGATGAACAAACCATTAACTAATAAGTAACAAGGCTTAATAAATGAAGAATTGTGTGTAGTTATTATAAAAGAATGTTATAATATTACTGATGACGTCAAGGTGGTGGGGGCCCCCAAATCAAACACATTTTTAGAAATTATCAAAAAATATCAGAAATTTTTTTGACTTGGTATCGGTATCAAAACATTCATTTTGGTATCGACAACACTAACACATACATACACACATACACACACACTAAGCCCTTGCATGTGGTTTCAGGGTCGAGGTTATCCCAGAGATGAAGACCATTCTGAGGGGGTGGTGTTGAAGGGTATCTGACCCTCAAGACCTTTGTGGCCAAAGTCATGCGGCCTCACCTGTGCACTGGGCAGTGGTATGCCTCTGGGAAGGAGGTACACACACACACACACACACACACACACACACACACACACACACACACACACACACACACACACACACACACACACACACACACACACACACACACACACACACACACACACACAGCGCGGGCACTTCGGCCGTATTCTGGTTATCGCCGGACCTGTAATCAGGGTTGCGGTTTTGAACCCGACCAGTAGGCCACGGCTGAAGATCCCTGAGCAGGCACCTAACTCCTCACTGCTCCCCGGCGCCCGCTGTTGATGCAGGCAGCTCACTGCGCCCGGGATTAGTATGTTACTTCACTTCACTGTTAATACCACTGAGTCTGTGTGTGTGTTTCACTAATTAGGCACCCATTGTGTTTCTATGCATTCCTATTATTACACTTCCCATTGTGGGAATCTATAGCAGCCCATAGAACCGTCTGGTAAAAGTTGAAATTTGGCACACTGATTGGGGACAGTCCATGATTCATTTCACCAAGTTTCATGTCCCAGCACCTCAAGCGGCTCTGAAGCCACCAACAGGTCAAAGTTGGACATCGCGTTCGCAGCATGTAACTTTTACCCATTGACCTGATTTAGAATCCTTGGACTAAGAACAAGTTCGCCAGGATGTTTTTTTCACCTTTTTTTTATCAAAAGTGAAACAAATTTTTTCCAGGTCACACATTTTGTCGTCGACACCAAACTTGACACACTTGATCTTAAGACCAAACCTCACAAAAGTTATCCCATTGCATATAGGGTTTGCACATCACAGCCATCAAAACACATCAAAATCAATGGCAAGAGGAAGTGAGCTTATATCTCAGCAACAGGAAGTGATCTTATATCTCAACCAACCTTTTTTATGTATCAAAACCAAACTTAGTCCATGGACTTCCAGACCCCATTGGGATAAGGCTCAATAAATTTGGTGACCTTTGACCATGTGCAATCCATCAAAAACACTAAAAACATTTTTTCAAGGCACAAATTTTGTCCAATCCTTGAAATCTGACACAAATGATCTTTAGACCAAGCCTTCCAAATGTTGTGCTTTTTGTAGCCATATCTAAAACCGTTCAACCTCAACAGTCAAAGTCGGTGATTGAAGCCGTAAACAGAATGAGCTCATATCTCAGCAACCCTTTCATGTATAAAAACAAACTCAGTGCATGGACTCAAGACCGATTAGGAGGACACACAATACATTGGTGACCTTTGACCTTTGGGGGCGCTGCAATTGGCTTATACTTACTGGGGGTGTCTGTTAATGCTGTGGGTCCTTAGGCCCGACACATGCCAACCTGTGATGTCAATATAATTGATCTGGCCTCCGTCCTGGATTTTGTCCAGCGTAGAAAACATTTTCACAGGTCCCGCAGATTTTGTCCATTTGTCACAGAACTTGCTTTAAAGATGATCTTCAGACTAATCTTTGTATATGTCTTGCTTTTTAAAACCATATAAAAAATAAAATGATTCTGGCTTATGGAAGCAGGAAGTGATGACCATTATATCTCTGGGCAATCTTTGGTTGCTAGACATGACACTTGCTTTGACTGCTTGTGGCCATATGTCTGATGTAACAGCATTGAGTTGCCATGGCAGCTCAACTTAATCTGTGGCCCCTCATTGCTGCTTGCAGTTTTTCATTGATTCATCAATGTCATCAGTCTAAAATGCTTTTATAAAAGTCTAAACAGTTTTTATTCTCTCTTTCTGTGTGTGTGTGTGTGTGTGTGTTTATCTTGAAGGGGGCCATTTGTACATGTGCGTCACTTTGTTGCAGCTCTTCTCAACAAGTTTATGTCTCTCTTGGAGGAATCTATGAGATATAGTGTGTCAGTGTGTCTGTGTGTGTTTGTGTGTGTGTGTGTGTGTGTGTGTGTGTGTGTATCTGTAGGTGTGCATATATGTGTGTGTGTGCAGGGTGTGTGTGTGTGTGTGGTGCTTGCTCAGGCTCTCAGCCACCCACTGACTACAAATTGACCTGAAGCCCCCTGGCTCTGATGCTAACCCTTGGAAGGTCACACAGTTCACCTAACATCTGGCCACCCTCACCCAGAGTTCACTATCTTGAATTTCCCCAGGGGATCAATAAAAGTATCTATCTATCTATCTATCTATCTATCTATCTACTACAGCATCCCTAACTGAACCCACTCACCCCAGAGTTCACTACAACATCACTAACCTGAGCCTTTGGATTCTCTGGTATATTAGAAACAAAATGTGTCCAGTTGTGAACCTCTAGATAATCTCCACGCTTTTTAACACAGAGGCATAAGCTGAGGGAGAGGGGGAGGGGAGGGGAGAGCTGTTCATGAACAAAAACTGCTTATCAAGCCCACTGGCTGTAACTGTACTCAGTGAGGGGATAGAGGGATAGAGAGAGGGAAGATGAAAAAAATGGTGGAGACTGTTGGGAAGACTGATGCTATAACAGCTTGGGTTTTAAACCCTCAACCTTAGGGTCCCCATTCTCTCTCTCTCTCTCTCTCTCTCTCTAGCTTCCTCTCTGTCTCCTCGGCTCTCTCTCTCTCTCTCTCTCTCTCTCTCTCTCTCTCTAAACTTATCTCTCTCTCTCTCTCTCTCTCTCTCTCTACGCTTTCTCTCTCTCTCTTTCCTCTCATCTGGATGGCCACAATCTGTGGTGTAGGAATACTGATGAGGAACTGCATTCTGTTACTGCAAGAACTCTACACACACACACACACACACACACACACACACACACACACACACACATTCTCTCTCTCAAGGTATGTGTGTGTGTGTTGTGTGTTCTAATGAATAAATCCCCTCTGCTCTTGTCTTTATCTGATATTCATGCGTTCTAAGGGCACAGTTTATTTGTCCAGTTGGTGGGAGCTCATAGAGTGCAGCTGCATGCATGCACTGCTGCATGGGGGATGAGGCTTCCTTTCCCCAGGTGCACTGCTGCATGTGGAGAATGGATTCCTTTCCCAGCTTCCACTGCTTCCCAGATGAGGATTCCTTTCCCAGGTGCACTGCTGCATGTAGGAGGATGAGGATTCCCTTTCCCAGAGTGCACTGCTGCATGTAGGAGGAGGATTTCCCAGTGCACTGCTGCATGTAGGAGGATGAGGCTTCCCTATCCCAAGTGCACTGATGCATGTCGTCACGTTTCCACATGTGCTTTATGTCTGCAAGGCTAGCCAACCTGCTTTCCTCCCAGTGCTACTTTGACAAAATGAACATGCTTTACATTAGTAGTAGCTGATCTCGACCATGTGACTAAATAAGCTTTGTATGCATTTTAAAGGCTTTATATTAGGTACTATATAGCTGATCTCGACCCATGACGGCTAAATAAGCTTTGTATGCATTTTAAGGCTTTTATATTTGTATAGCTGATCTCGACCCATGGCAGCTAAATAAGCTTAGTTTTGGGCTTTATATTACGTATAGCTGATCTCGACCCATAAAAGGCTAAATAAGCTTTGTATGCGTTTAAGGCTTTATATTATTATAGCTGATCTCGACCCATGGCGGCTAAATAAGCCGTTGTCGTTTAAGGCTTTATATTAAGTATAGCTGATCTCGACCCATGGCTAAATAAGCTTAGTTTTAAGGCTTTATATTTGTATTAGTGCTGTCAGTTAAGCAGCGTTATTAATGGCGTTAGCGTAAACCTATTTACTTGGCGTCAATTTTTTTTATTCGAGATTAACGTTCTTTTGGTGTAACAAACTTTGTAGTTTTCCTAGCTGTTGCAACAACTAGTAGCGTTAAGAACTACAACACCACACTGGATCTAGCTAGACTGTGCTGCATGTACGCGCCCCTTTCAGGGGAAAGGGGAGCTGTTTGGATAATGAAACCTGCTGCATAGAAATTGGGGGGCGAAAGGGTTATACTTACTAAAATCTTGAAACAAAAGCGTGAATAAAAGGCACAAAATAAGGTTACTGTAAAAGAGTTATCTGTAGCAGCCTACTAACAGGAGTGTCCCGCGAATGTAGGCACAGTCAAACTGCCTTTGGCTGACTATAACTAAAGTTCGGCAAAAGCAGCACACATGTCATAACCAGTGTATGTGATACGATTTGCACTAGCTTTGCACCAAATTTGGGAGGCGCCTGTTTAATGAAAGAGTATAAGGCTATAAAATAAGCCCTCCCTTATATTTTGTGCTCACCTATATGCCCCAAGATGAATCGAGGCTGTGTTATTATGGCCATACGTATGACGCGGCAGTCATATAGATTTTAGTCAGATTTGTTTTTTTTTGTTTTTTATTTGATATTGTTTCATAGTGGTGGTTTGTTACCAACCGCGCAGAATCCACCCGACAAAGACCGCGAAAACTGCCAAGGCAGTCTCTGACAAACCAAAACAAACAAAAGGTTACAAAGCTAGCTCCTTACCTGCTACATTGTCTAGGGATTCTAAAGTAACTACCTGCTAGCTAGGACCTGGTTGTAGCGTTAAACTTGCCCTGCAGTGTATGTAATGGCAGTGAAGTTGAAAGCTAGGTCAGTGTGGATGAACTGTGGGTCCGACTAATGAGAAGGCCAAGAGGAGTAGCTTGCCATCCGCCCGGGCACCGGGGATAGCAATCCTTACTCCAAATAACCCAATCCCCTTACTCCAAAATAGCCAATCCCTACTCCCAGCCCAGTGGCCAATAAGCTCCAGCGAGTAGCCAGCCCAAACTCCAGCGGCCAGCCCAAGCTCCAGGTCCTTCAAGTCAAAGAGTTCTGTCTTCTGACGGTGATTAGTCCGCAAAGGAGAATGTCAAAGCGAAAAATCCTAAAAAGGTCTGAGAGGTCATGGAGCGCGCTGCGTTACTGGTACTGAAAAACACACATAATGGGAAGCAGCATCACTTCAATCAGTCACCTGTTTCCCATTTTCAAACCCAGATCGTCAAACCCACTAATCAGCTGGCTTCCCACAGCCTTCTCCTTATCAGTGTGTAGTTTCCTGACTGTCCCTACGACTCACCCTTAACATGGTGTTGAAGTATAAGCCCTGTGTTTTTCTTGTCAAGTGCTCTGTTTGTGGCATTTTTTTAATAATAAATAGCACAAAAGAAATAACTTTATTATGTCCTCCATAGTAGAACTTTATGTAGGCCTACACATTTTAGGAACAGATATTGGGTTCTGCCCAAAGTCGAGCAAACATAAAAATAGCATTAAAAATAACGAATTAGCATTAATAAGTTACTCTCCATAGAGGTAACTAAGTAAAGTAGCGGGTTACTTTTTGAGTAATGAAAATGAGTAACGAGCAAACACTACTTTTTTAAAAGTAACTACAACTTACTGGTCATAACATCAACACATAAGTCACACATTCATTCTATCACTTGTAATATGAGCGTAGCCTTTTTCCTACAACTAAATTGAGATAATTGGCTGTACCTGTTATACTGAAGTTCCACAGTTGGCTAGCTAGCAAACTAACCGTTTTACATGGGATATGGTAAAGTGTAGCTGATGCGTGCTGAATGGGTTGTAATGTTGCCTACATCGTTTCGACATGGGTAAGTTACATACACATAATTCTTTATAACTGCGTGTTAGTAAAAATTATTGAATGGCCTGCAAATTAATAACTAGATGTAACATCAAGGTGTAATTAGGCTATCTGTCTTTCCCATTAGAATCAGTGATATATATGTATGTTAACTTGTTTTCCCGCTAAAATGGAAGTGATGCAGATTAAATGTAGCCTATGATGATGCGCCTTTAGTAGGCTACGTAAAGGCATGCTGCACCTACTTGTTTGTGCTACGAATACGACCAAAGGTAGGTCGTACAATAAACACCAGCGCAGTTCTGAACTCCCAGTCTGCTGAATGGTGTTTCAAATTGCTGTGGACACCGATGCGACATGAGTGCGATGCACTCTGCTTTCGATTCATGAACTGTACATTAGATTTCATTCTTTCAATTTCAGCAAACTCTTCACACCAGCATCGCACTTTTGCCGCCGTGTAATCCGCGATTCAGTTATATTTGGTCGATTGGTTGGTTTTTTTTAATCGTTTGACAGCACTAATTCGTATAGCTGATCTCGACCCATGACGGCTAAATAAGCTTTGTATCTTTTTGGGCTTTATATTAGGCACTGTATAGCTGATCTTGACCCATGACAGCTAAATAAGCTTTGTATGCATTTTAAGGATTTATATTCGTATAGCTGATCTCGACCCATGACAGCTAAATAAGCTTTGTATGCGTTTTAAGGCTCCTTTCAACTCCTTTACCTTCTGTTTGTCAACTGTGCGTTTGATTTGATAGGAAGATCAGATATGTGAACATTGTTTGATTTGATAGGAAGATCAGATATGTTGGAGAGCTGCTCAGAGGCAGGGGAGCTACAGGTAGAGAGCCAGGATGTAGGCCTTCCGTGTTACTCAGGTGTGTGTGTGTCTGAATTAGTGCCTTCTGTCTTGTCTGTGTGTGTGTGTGTGTGTGTTTGTACAGAATGAGTCACGGAACATCGAGATGCTTGCTGCCGCCTGCGCGGTTGGAGTGGGCTGCTGTTTTGCTGCACCCATCGGAGGTGAGTGTGTGTGTGTGTGTGTCTGTGTGTAAGCATGTACATTTGAATATCCTTGCAAGTGCTGTGTCTATCCATTTGAGAGAATAATGGTATGTTTTTATGACACTTTGTGTGTGTGTGTGTGTGTGTGTGTGTGGTACAGGTGTCCTGTTCAGTATTGAGGTAACTTCCACCTTCTTTGCGGTGCGGAACTACTGGAGGGGTTTCTTTGCTGCCACCTTCAGTGCCTTCATCTTCAGAGTACTGGCAGTGTGGAATAAAGATGAAGGTAAAGTAAAGATGTGTGTGTGTGTGTGTGTGTGTGTGTGTGTGTGCGTGTGTGTGTGGGGGGGTAGTATGTAGCATGCAGTATGTAACATTTATGTATATGTATGTTAATAAGTGTGTATTGCTGTTTTAAATGCATTCATATTCATTCATTCATTCAACCTTTATTTATTCTCGGAGGTTCATGGAGGGTAGTCCTCATTTTCAATTAAGCCAATTAATTAACAATAACAATTAAATAACAAGAGATATAGTATAATAATTGTGGTAAATAAAACATATATTAAAGAATAAAATAATAACAATAATACATAACATTTACATAAAACAGGTACAATTTGACAAGGAAGGTTTGTGATTACAGATCTGAATTGATTATAGGAAAGTATAGAGTTCATTTTTATATTACACTGAAGATTATTCCAGGAAGTAGGGGCACCATAACAAAAGGCCGACTTGCCCAACTCAGTGTGGATACGAGGAACCTTGAGCATCAAACAGTGTGGATACGAGGAACCTTGAGCATCAAACAGTGTGGATACGAGGAACCTTGAGCATCAAACAGTCATTTGATCTGGTCTGATAGGGACCAGAATTCTAAACAAGCATGTTTGAAATATAACCTGGTAATTTTCCAATACCTTTGCAAATAAAGAGATACCAATGATTATGTCTCCTCACTGTCAAAGATGACCAACCCACTTTACCATAGAGGACACAATGATGAGTACTGTAGTCATCACCAGTAATGAACCTCAGGGCAGAGTGGTAGACCAGGGCTTTAAGTGAGCAAGCAGTAGCATTTCTATAAATCACATCACCATAGTCTAGAACTGACATAAAAAACGCGTCAACAACTTGTTTCCTACATTTCATAGGGAGGCTGGCATAGGGAGATTTTTTTGTGTCTATATAATGGGCTGGACGTCCACACTGACCATCGATAAGGAAAATCTCATAATTGTGTTGTCAGAGTGTACAGAAATAAACATAGACACAGTAGATTGATAGAATAATATAATAAACTTGTTTCCTACATTCCATAGGGAGGCCGGCTTTGTTTCTGTAGAATAATATAATAAACTTGTTTCCAACATTCCATAGGGAGGCTGGCTTTGTTTGGCTTTGTTTCTGTAGAAGAAACACATTTTCTCTCCATCACTGTGTTGTTATAACCCCCCCTCTCATTCTCTCTTTCTCTCTCACACTCCATCACTGTGTTGTTATACCCCCCCTCTCACTCTCTCTTTCTCTCTCTCTCTTTCTCTCTCTCTCTCAGAGACCATCACTGCGTTGTTATACCCCCCTCTCTCTCTCTCTCTCAGAGACCATCACTGTGTTGTTATAACCCCCTCTCTCCCTCTCTCTCTCTCAGAGACCATCACTGCGTTGTTATAACCCCCTCTCTCCCTCTCTCTTTCTCTCTCTCTCAGAGACCATCACTGCGTTGTTCAAAACTCGCTTCAGACTGGACTTCCCCTTTGACCTCCAGGAGCTGCCAGCTTTTGCTGTCATAGGGTGAGTGTGTGTGTGGAAGAGAGTGTATGTTTCTGTGTGTGTGTGTGTGTTTGTGTGGAAAAAGAGTGTATGTTTCTGTGTGTGTGTTTGTGTTTGCGTCTTTGAGTGTGAGAGTGTGTGTTTGAGTGTGAGAGTGTGTGTTTCTGTGTTAGTGTGTGTGTTAGTGTGCGTGTGTGTGTGTGTGTGGAGCCGGTGTTGTTCAGGATGTGTTAAAGGCTGATGCTGGTCTGTTAAACGGTCCACATACTCGACGCACCCGACCGGTAGCGCGACAATGTGACGTCACAGGAGCGCCGTAACCATTTATACTTTACTCGTGGTGGTCCGCGACACTAGTTGCAATATTCTCCTGACCAGAGGTGTGGCTGTTGTGAAAGATTAAGCAGCTAACTACGTTACACAGCAGAAGAAGGTGCATTAAGAAACACTAGTAGCAGAGAATGTAAACGGGCTCTGCTATTAGCTAGCCTCTAGCAGCTGGCTGAGTTTGTGTAATTTCCTGAAGTGGAAAGAGATTTTGTTCAGGCCTTAATAGATATCCTTTGTTTGAAAATAAATCGTTTCTATTCTTTCCTCTTAATTCCATGTGTTGCAACTCTCGCTGGTAACTTTGTTAACTTATCAGCAAACTATTAAAAATTCACGACTGTAACAAAACACTGCAACTCTAAACACCCTCGAACTAGTCCATCTTCCTGTTTCCGCTTTGTCGCTCGTCTGAATAAAATGGTGTTGCGCTACCTCAGCGCTACCTGGCTAAAATCCTGGCGTGCCAGCAAGATCACGTCATTTTGGCGTCCGCGGTTGTCAGCTACCGGTCCGGTGCGTCGAGTATGTAGAAGTCCTTAGTCTGCTCTTTCTCCCCCTCTCTCCCTCCCTCTCCCTCCCTCTCTCTCTGTCCTCCTCTCTCTCTCTCTCCCTCCGTCCTCCTCTCTCTCTCTCTCTCTCTCTCTGTCCTTCTTTCTCTCTATCTCTCTCTATCTCCCTCTCTCTCTTTCTCTCTCTCTGTCCTTCTCTCTCTCTATCTCCCTCCATCCTCCTCTCTTTCCCTCTCTCTCTCTCTCTCTCTGTCTCTCTCTCTCAAATTCAAAGGAGCTTTATTAGCATGACTGTTTGTATACAGTGTTGCCAAAGCCAGTGTTGCAGATAGCACTCCTCTCTCTATCTCTGTGGTGTAGAGTGATTAATTATTCATGCTGCTCCTGCATAATGTAGCCTCATTAGCATGTGCTAGCACAGACCCACAGCCTTATGTAAAACTCATTATGTAAAACTTATGTAAAGAACACAACCCTGGTGAGCCAGTGTGTGTCTGTGTGTGCGTGTGTGTCTGTGTCTGTGTGTGTGTGTGTGTGTGTGTGTGTGTGTGTGTGTGTGTGTGTGTGTGTGTGTGTGTGTGTGTGTGTGTGTGTGCTGGGCATTAAGTGGGTGGTATTTTGTGGCCAGTTGAGTGATATAACAGCTCTCCTTCACTCCTTGACATCTCTCGCTCACTGTCACTCACTCACTCACACACCTACACACACACACACACACTCACACACACACACACACACACACACACACACCTCCCTCCCTCTCTCTCTCTCCCCCTCTCTCTCTTCCTCCCTCCCTCCCTCTCTCTCTCTCTCTTTCTCCTTATCTGACACATGTGTTATTGCTAGAGGTGGCAGGGATGCAAGGAACAATTCACAAGAAATCTAACTGTTGACTTACACAGACTCTCTATCTTTCTCCCTCTCTTTCTCCCTCTTTCCCTTCTCTCCCCCCCCTCTCTCTCCCTCTCTCTCTCTCTCTCTCTCTCTCTCTCTCTCTCTCTCTCTCTCTCTCTCTCCCCTCCCTCTTTCTCTCCCTCTCTCTCCCAATTTTCAATTCAATTCAATTCAAAAAAGCTTTATTGACATGACAAGAGTGCTTGTGTTGTCAAAGCATGTATACAGATTCAGTACATACATATATAAAATAAACAAAACAATGTTGATTAAATAATAGTAATAAATAAATTATAATAAAAAAAATAATAATGAATGATGATGATGATGATAATAATAATAATAATAATAATAATAATAATAATACTATTCATAATACTACTATCTACTATCTGTCCATTATGTTGTTTTCTCTCAGTTTGTGGCACTTAAGCACAAACTGTGCGGAGAGCTGTAGGGATTGTTCTTCCTCACCTAGGAGGGTTTTCATTTTTGAATTGTCAGTAGAGTATATTTGGTGCACCTCAGAAGGAAGTGTTTTTCATCCTCAATCTCCATAAGGTCACAGTGGGAGCAAATTCTTTGGTGTCTCTCTTGCCAGGATCTTTTATGCCGTCCAGTTTCAATTTGCAATTTATGGTCGCCCAATCTGTATTTTGTTATGTAACGACTTTTTAATCAGATAATTTGCTAGTTCGTATTTTCGGTTTAATCTAAGGTAACAATTCATTTTCTTATTACGTTGGGCGTCTTCTAACCATTGGGAAATGTAGGCGTTTTTGTTGTTATTGTGGATTTCTTTTTAGTAGTATTGGTTTTGTATCACTAATGTCATTGTTGTTTATAATCAAATTTAAGAGGTTGTCTTTATCTGGTTCTGCTGAATTTTCAAGTAGCGCTTTATGGTTTAGATTTTGAGGGTCTGAACCTTTTAAGTGCATCCAGAATTGTATGGATCTTTTTGTGATGGCCAGGGACATAGGGAAATGACCTAATTCAGCCCTGCAGGCATGGTTGGGTAGCCTGACGAACCAGACCCACATTAAAATGTAGGGTCTGGGCACTCACCGTTCGCAGTGCTCAGTCCGGCCGGGATAATCGGTTGTCTTTCAAATTCCCTCTGCCGCGCTTAATGGGACAGCTGAGTCCCATGCGTTTTCCCACCAGCCCGGAGCTAGTTGGCTAGTTCAAACTTTGCCATCTTAAAACAAAGGTTAACTTCGTGTCACACTGTTGGCCAACAGCAACATCCATCTTCTTTGTTTTCAAGTAGCAGGGAATTCAAGCCAAACCGTTGCAACTCTGCCATCAATCTAGGTTTCTAGGCTAATGGTTGGGTGTACTTCAATGTACATGTAGGAGGATTTTGCACAGGTCCATGTGTAAGATTTCTATAACAGATTTATCCCAAGATTTTTTTGATCGCAGTAAAGCTGGACCCCAAATTTCTGAGCCATACAGGAGGATTGGTGTAATGACGGAGTCAATTATTTTTAGCCAAATTTTGATGGGGGGTTGGAATTTCTTTAAAGTTGTATATATTGCATATAGGCTTGGGTATCGAATATCGAGTATTGGTTGGAACCGGGACTATCTTTGCAATTTTCCCGGAATCGTTCAAAAGTTAAAATTTTGATTCCTAGTTTTGATTCCCAGTCCTACACTAACACACAATATGTGACATGAATAATAGGCCTACTTCAAATAGGTGTTATTTCAGATAGATTGCTAGATTGCAGATATCCAGATAGGCTACTGTAGATTGCGTCTTCTGTTAACTCATTGCCGTCATCGTAAAGCGCTGTATCTCGCGGTTATACCATGCACTATTATATAGCTAGAATAATACATGTTTCCAATGATATAATGTTTCTATAGTAGGCTACAAAATGTTATTTCACTCTGTTTTATGTGGGTAAGGCCACCGCACATCCAAATAACTTCCCTTCATGACCCACAGGCCGTCACTCTCCATAGGTTAACATGGCAAAACTCATTTTTCTAAAACTGCTTTTTCATGTCTCACCTGCAATACATACAGGAGGCTATAAACACAGATGTGTATAAGGATATAGGCCTATACTCTTTTGATCCCGTGAGGGAATATGTGTACATTTACTTAAAATGGGGTTGCCTGGTCAGGAGGACAGCTTCATTCGTCCCTTCATAGACATTCAGCAATAGGCTGTTTTGCATCCATTACAAACAAACAAGCAATGTGAAAGTCTGGGATTGGGGAGAGCACTTAGTATACCTAGTCTACTGTAGTGCATAAGCATGAAGTTGAACCTTTAGATGAAAAACACTCTTTAATAATAGGCCTACAATAAATAAATAAACCGCTAATGACGTTTACTTTTGACCATGGCATTTATACGTAACTCCGTGATAACAGGAAAGTAGCCTATTTGGCTGAGCAACGGAGGTTAATAGGCCTATGTTCTATGTTTTGTCCACATGATGTAGGCCTAGCCTGTCTAATCATTGTTGCACTTTCGAAGAAAACTGCAATGTTTCATTAAGCCCTCCCTTTCAATCGTCGGCGGTGGTTCTCTCTCCAAACTAACTTTAAACTCAAAATGTTGAGTTTAATGTCATTCTGTCGAGATTAAAGTCGACATGATATTTCAACTTTATTCTCGAAATGTCGAGTTTAATGTCGACATGGCGAGTTTAATCTCGTCATGGCAAAAAATATTTTTTTCTTCATGTGTGGTCCTAATACTCTGCCGTAGAGGTTGTGCTTGGACTTCTGATTTTCACAGCTTTTGATGATGGGAAAAGTCGCCTCATATTTATATATTTCCCATTTGAGTCACATAGAAGCAAAATGTCCTGTTTCTGCTGTTAGTGAATGTGTGTGTGTTGTCTGTATGCTACCGAGACCTTGAATTTCCCCTGGGGATCAATAAAGTATCTATCATGTCCGCATCAGAATTAATGTTTTCATTTGGCAGGTTGTTACCATTTTGGAAAGTCTTTTGGGAAATGCAAGAATTCATCTCCCGGGTTACCTTTTCTTCTGTGGTGTTGATGTCTCGGTGGATGGTGTGGATGGATTTACGCAGGCCTGGTGTTTTGGCAAAGTCTGTTTCATCTCATTCCATTCTCGACATACAGTGTCCATTCTAGCTCTCATTCTAGAGTGTTGGAGCTCTTTCATCCTGCGCAGTTCCACCCGTAGACATTTGTTGTCCTCTTCTAGCTCTCTGAGGGCACCATGTAGCTCTCTAATCTCGTCCCGCTGCTGTCTCACCATAGTCCACAGTTCATCACCTGGTTGAACGGATTGCAACTGCTTTTGTTGAACAGAAACATGTCTTTGAAGAGACATCATCTCTTTGAGATCAACAAATTCTCTTTCGAGAGTGTGGATGTTTTCTTTAATGTTGTTGATGTTATTCAGCGTTCTTGGTGAGATGTTATCACCGCCTGTGGGGGAAGTCTCTGCTGTACATCTAGTGGTAGGCCTGGGTGATGTCTTGCTTGGAATATCTGTTTCAGAGTTGTTTTCTTTCATTTTTCCACTAGCAAGGTCTTTCACACTTTGGAAGCTCTGCTGAAAATTGTCCAAACTGTTATCGGATATCGGATTTCATAATCCTGCACCGAAGTGCTGAGAGCGTAGGACGTTAAAGCTGCTACATTTGTAACATTTTGAATAATGCTAGCAGTCAGTCTGTGATTGTATCATTCTCCACAATCAAGTCACGGAAACTTTTCAGGGGAAGTAAATAGCGTAGCGCTCTAGAATCTTTGGTAAACACAAAGATAATTGGGATCTTGCCTGAAAACGACAGAGGGATCTTGTTGCTGTAGACGAATCCCACGGAATCAGTCCTGTTTTGTTGCTTGACTGTTTTCTTGAAGTTAGCGGTTAGCTTGATTTGTGTTACGTTTGTAACGTTAACATTCGTTTCGTTGACCGCTCCGGTTTTCTTCTTGTTCTTGTTCCGTCAATCCTGGGCTTAGAGATTTTTTGAAGTGTTTCCCCCCTGCTATTCAGATTTTCATATGTAGATCATCTGATGATGTTAATTCAACATTCAATGCAATAAATCACAAAAGCTCTGTAGCGAAGTTAAGAGCTCATATTTTTTGTTACCACCATGTTCTGTAACCATGGTACCTCTCTCTCTCTCTCTCCCTCTCTCTCT
Organism: Alosa alosa; assembly: GCF_017589495.1. Lineage (NCBI taxonomy): Eukaryota > Metazoa > Chordata > Actinopteri > Clupeiformes > Clupeidae > Alosa > Alosa alosa. The sequence continues at coordinate 30,764,347 of NC_063203.1, forward strand.
CTCTCTTTGCAGGATTGCGAGTGGTTTTGGGGGAGCTCTCTTTGTGTACCTCAACAGGCTTATTGTCCAGTTCATGAGGAAGCAGAAAACCATCAACAAGTTCCTCATGAAGAAGTGAGTTGTGTGTGTGTGTGTGTGTGCGTGCGTGCGTGATGAGGAGGATGATGATGGTGATGACGAATATGGACATGATGACAGGGTATCTGCACATTTTCCAAGTGCAAATGTAAAGACTTTTAAGACCTTTTCAAGACATCTAAATGGAAAAACGAAGGCTATACCACGGCAAAAAGATACATACGACAACTTAAAATTGTTTTATGCAACAGTTTCTTTTTCTACTAAGTTTAACCCCCACCCAATTTTGGATGTCTACAGAAGTTACGAAATATATTTTGGCGAAAGAAAAATAATTGTGTGAATTACCTTCAATGCCCAATTGTAGGGTCTGGGCTGCTTGCTTTTGAAGCTGGCTGTACATATCTGGTTGTGCTTACTGGCTGAGACTGACTGTTCTTCACCTGTATCTGTAGTAGCCTATACTTGCCAAAGACATGTGCACTGGACTGGATTCCCTTCAATATTTTTTTTTTTAAGTTAGACTAAGCTATTTAAATATTTTAATAGGCCTACTTTATATAATTTACTATGTGCATCTATTCCCATATCCATCATATGTCCCATATACAGCACAGCAAATAAAAGTTAATCCACTACTTTACATTTTGCATACCAGTTGTATCTAAACAAACCAAAGCTTGACTGAAACATTGTAAAACCATTGATTTGTTTTATATTAATTAAGAGACAGGTCCTCCTCGGATCCTGCTGAAAACTGCTTGTTTCATCTCAAGCACGCACGTATTATGAACACAGTGTTTTTATGTAGCCAGTCGCCGACATTCAAAAAAAATATGCGGTTATATATGGTATATAGTATATATGGTCACTTATACAATTGCGTTCGGATGTATGGAGACATTTCACTCGCTCTCTTGTGCTCGCTCACTCGCTGGCGGTCCCATACGCAAATTTAATACCTCCCTTTCGAAAATTCAAGACATCCCAGACAATTTAAGACTTTTTTAGGCCTTAAAAACCGAAAGTTGTATTTAAGACTTTTTAAGACTTTTTAAGGATCCGTGGGAACCCTGGATGATTATGACAATGTGTGTGTGTGTGTGTGTGCGTTTTCAGGCGTCTGCTATATCCAGCTCTAGTCACTTTGCTCATCTCTACCATCACATTCCCACCTGGTTTTGGTCAGTTCATGGCTGGAAGGGTAAGGAAAGACACACACACACACACACACACACAAACACGAGTACACTCACACCCACAGTTACATCGCACACGCATACATACACACTGAAACTTTCACACACACAGTTACAACTCTCGT
>NC_063203.1:30775748-30795748 GCF_017589495.1 Alosa alosa
TTCAAATGCCTTTTGATAATATTTGTCCGTTTCCTGGTTTGTTTGTGCATTGGTCAACTAAAAATTTAGTAGCCTATATAGTGCATCTACATGCAATATCTTTACAACACAAGCCTAATTAGGCCTATTAATTTGGACAACTTTATACAGCCCTATAAAGGCTAAAAGGTTACCCTTTAGTTTTGTTCCAATTTTACCGTTGTGTATGGCTTTAAACATTGTGTAACCCCAACATCAGCCTATAAGCATTATTCCAGCTCATGCAAGGTTTTGACAAGCACCACAATTTTTGCCTACCTTGTTGTAGTCCATCTGAAATAACTCCAAACTTTGCTATGTTCCCTCCATCCTTTTCGTTGTTTTCAAAAACGTTTTATATCCATGATGGCCTTGAAGTCTTTGAGTTTGTGAATTCGGCAAAAGGAGAATTCGGTGTGATATTGATCTGAAGTGTGTTGAATGATGATGCAGTGTGAACGTTATGTCTCATAAGCTCACTGCAGATTTCGATTTCTGGCTTAGTTAGCCAATGCTACCAACAGTGTTTCGCTATGGTGTCTCGGGGCATTGGCCTAGCCATGCAAAACAAATCACTGTTTTACACCATTTACGAGGCTCAACGTGGCTCATACTTCATTGGTAGACTTCACAGGGTCTTTGACATTTAAAACGAGACATGGAGAACTTTGAAAACACTGGTAGTTTATTTACAGGACAATTTTATACAGACAGTACCTTAAGGAATTTTACCGCTTAAATCTTGAATTTACAATAAATTCGGCGGCGAGAAAATGCAATCGAACAGGTATGATAAGGATCAGATTCCAAAATAATTCAGTGGAAATGCATCGATTCACTTCCAGTAGCAGCTGGAACCATGCATCTCCGCGAATTATTTCACCGCGAACATCGTTCACGCCGTATCATGTTTCAAAAGCACAATTTTAGGTCAAAATCACACCGAATTATCCTTTAAATAAGCTTATTATGTGCTGTTAACCAGCAAACCATGAACAGTAAAGAAAGCAGCAAGTAGCCTTGGCTACAATTTCTGTAGTTGCTCGTCCATTCATTGTTATTCTCTCTCCAGCTCAAACAAAAGTTGTGCTGCATTGTTGATGATAACGTGTTTACAAACTCTACTTTTACATAAAATATTGTAAATGGCCACATTATCATGCAGTTAATTAGCCTAGAAATCTAGGCTAATTAACTACATTTACATTACATTGCTGCCAGGGCTAGTCTGGCATTAATGACAATGAGACGTGATGTTGAACTGCATGCCCGAAAGCATTTAACAAATGCCCCAGCAGCAGCACGGGAGAGAGGAGAGCTATCTGACAGATCTGCATTGTCTATACCCTATAGTGAAAATATCACCATGTATTCATAACCTCGTGATTCAGTGAGAGTGATCCCAAAACATCGGAAAGTGACATTTTGTATTACATTTTGTCAAGAGGAAAAATTCATAGCAACCGTTTACCAACTGACTATAGCGCCAGGAACGTTCCTTCATTGGCAGCCTGGTAATTCCGCCATCATAATACGCAATCCGGGCTATGGAACAAGTGTGCCTGTTGTTAAAGGGAATGTGAGATAATGGCGGCTCTGATTGGTTTATTGCACGTTAAGCCCAAACCACACCCATGAGGAAAATGTAGCTACTACAGACCACCCCATTTTAGATTTTATGTCGGGCGCAACAGTCATGATCCGACGGTAAATAGAAACAGGCGCAAGATCCGTACAAAGCGATTTGGTAAAAGTCAATTAAGCTAGAGCTGCAAGACAGAGCCCACTGTGTTAACGGTGTGTCTCCACCTGAAGAATAATAACGTGTAGAGTTCAGTGTGTGTGTGTGTGTGTGTATGTGTTAACAGTGTGTTTGTGTGTGTGTGTTAACGGTGTGTCTCCACTCTTAAGAATAATAACGTGTAGAGTTCAGTGTGTGTGTGTGTGTGTGTGTGTGTGTGTGTGTGTGTGTGTGTGTTAACAGTGTGTTTGTGTGTGTGTGTTAACGGTGTGTCTCCACTCTTAAGAATAATAACGTGTAGAGTTCAGTGTGTGTGTGTGTGTGTGTGTGTGTGTGTGTGTTAACGTGTGTTTGTGTGTGTGTGTTAACGGTGTGTCTCCACTCTTAAGAATAATAACGTGTAGAGTTCAGTGTGTGTGTGTGTGTGTGTGTGTGTGTGTGTGTGTGTGTGTGTGTGTGTGTGTGTGTGTGTGTGTGTGTGCTTGGTGTGGGCATTGTGTGTTAGCGGTGTGTTTGTGTACATGTGTTGCGGTGTGTGGTATTGTGTTAGCAGGGTGTGTCCTCCCACTCTTAGGCCATTGTGGGGTTGGTGTGTGTGTGTTAACGTGTGTTTGTGTGTGTGAATAATAACGGTGAGTTTGTGTGTGTGTGTGTGTGTTTGTCTCACTCTTAGAATAATAGCGTGTAGGGGTGTGTTAACGTGTGTGTGTGTGTAACGTGAGTGTGTGTGTGTGTGTGTGTGTGTGTGTGTGTGTGTGTGTGTGTTAACGGTGTGTTTGTGTGTGTGTGTTAACGGTGTGTTTGTGTGTGTGTGTTAACGGTGTGTCTCCACTCTTAAGAATAATAACATGGAGAGTTCTGTGACTCCTGAGCTCAAACGGCCCAAACGCGTCAGGATCTCTGTTGTGGTAAGACCATGGCTCCGCCCACCCCAAGCCACTCCCATCACCACGCCCCCGGTCCATCCCGCCAGCCAATCACCTCCCATGTCTATTACCCCATTGCCCAGATGTCCTCTGACTCAGCCCTCTAGTGCTTTAGAGGTCTGAACTACATTACCCAGGATGCACATGGTTCAAATCAGATTGCTGTAACCTGTTTCTGTCTGTCCAACACAGTTGACATTACTAAAAATATAGTGTGCCCAAATCTAGCCCCTTCCGATGGAACACCATCAGAAAATAATTTTTTGGTTGTCAATGGTAACAGAAATAATATTCTGGTCCCTAGTCTGGTTAAACTTGTGGCTTGGGTTACATTACACATATGATCTTAACTGTTGAAGTACAGCATTGTGAAAGTAGCTAATTACAATAACTTAGCAATTTCATAAATGATGTCAACTCAAGCCTTGTGTCTGAGGCCCATACTGACCACATGGTGTCTGAGGCCCATACTGGACCATGCAGGTCTGAGTGACCATACTGGACCACATGTGCAGGTCTGAGGCCATACTGGACCACATGGTCTGAGGCCCATACTGACCGCATGCAGGTCTGAGTGACCATACTGACCACATGTAGGTCTGAGTGGCCACAGGACCACATGCAGGTCTGAGTGACCATACTGACCACATGTAGGTCTGAGTGGCCACAGGACCACATGCAGGTCTGAGTGACCATACTGACCACATGTAGGTCTGAGTGGCCACAGGACCACATGCAGGTCTGAGTGACCATACTGGACCACATGTAGGTCTGAGTGGCCACAGGACCACATGCAGGTCTGAGTGACCATACTGGACCACATGTAGGTCTGAGGCCCATACTGGACCAAGATGCAGGTCTGAGGCCACAGGGACCACATGCAGGTCTGAGTGACCATACTGACCACATGGTGTCTGAGGCCCATACTGACCACATGTAGGTCTGAGGCCCATGCTGGACCACATGCAGGTCTGAGTGACCATACTGACCACATGTAGGTCTGAGGCCCATACTGGACCAAGATGCAGGTCTGAGGCCCATACTGACCATGCAGGTCTGAGTGACCACTGGACCACATGCAGGTCTGAGTGACCATACTGACCACATGTAGGTCTGAGTGGCCACAGGACCACATGCAGGTCTGAGTGACCATACTGACCACATGTAGGTCTGAGTGGCCACAGGGACCACATGCAGGTCTGAGTGACCATACTGACCACATGTAGGTCTGAGTGGCCACAGGGACCACATGCAGGTCTGAGTGACCATACTGGACCACATGTAGGTCTGAGGCCCATACTGACCACATGCAGGTCTGAGGACCATACTGGACCACATGCAGGTCTGAGTGACCACTGGACCACATGCAGGCCTGAGGCCCATACTGACCACATGCAGGCCTGAGGCCCATACTGACCACATGTAGGTCTGAGGCCCATACTGACCATGCAGGTCTGAGGCTCCATACTGGACCACACATGCAGGTCTGAGGCCCACTGGACCACATGCAGGCCTGAGGCCCATACTGACCATGCAGGTCTGAGGCCCATACTGACCACACATGCAGGTCTGAGGCCCATGCTGGACCACATGCAGGTTCGAGGCCCATACTGGACCACATGTGCAGGTCTGAGGCCACAGGGACCACATGCAGGTCTGAGGCCCATGCTGGACCACATGCAGGTCTGGAGGCCCATACTGACCACATGCAGGTCTGGAGGCCCATACTGGACCACATGCAGGTCTGGTGACCATACTGGACCACATGTAGGTCTGAGGCCCATGCTGGACCACATGCAGTCTGAGGCCCATACTGACCACATGTAGGTCTGAGGCCCATACTGGACCACATGCAGGTTCGAGGCCCATACTGGACCACACATGCAGGTCTGAGGACCATACTGACCACATGTAGGTCTGAGTGGCCACAGGGACCACATGCAGTCTGAGGCCCATACTGGACCACATGCAGGTCTGGTGACCATACTGGACCACATGCAGGTCTGGAGTGACCATACTGGACCACACATGCAGGTCTGAGGCCCACTGGACCACATGCAGTCTGAGGCCCATACTGACCATGCAGGTCTGAGTGACCATACTGACCACATGCAGGTTCGAGGCCCATACTGGACCAAGATGCAGGTCTGAGGCCCATACTGGACCAAGATGCAGGTCTGAGGCCCATACTGACCATGCAGGTCTGAGGCCCATACTGACCATGCAGGTCTGAGGCTCCATACTGGACCGCATGCAGGTCTGAGGACCATACTGGACCGCATGCAGGTCTGAGTGACCATACTGGACCACATGCAGGTCTGAGGCCCATACTGGACCGCATGCAGGTCTGAGGCCCATACTGGACCACATGCAGGTCTGGAGTGACCATACTGGACCACATGCAGGTTCGAGGCCCATACTGGACCACACATGCAGGTCTGAGGCCCATACTGGACCACATGCAGGTCTGGAGGCCCATACTGACCACATGGTGTCTGAGGCCCATACTGACCGCATGCAGGTCTGAGGCCCACTGGACCACATGCAGGTCTGAGGCCCATACTGGACCATGCAGGTCTGAGGTCTATACTGGACCGCATGCAGGTCTGAGGACCACAGGGACCACATGCAGGTCTGAGGACCATACTGGACCACATGCAGGTTCGAGGCCCATACTGACCATGCAGGTCTGAGTGACCATACTGACCACATGTAGGTCTGAGTGGCCACAGGACCACATGCAGGTCTGAGGCACCATACTGGACCACATGCAGGTCTGAGGCCCATACTGGACCACATGCAGGTCTGAGGCCCATACTGGACCACATGCAGGTCTGAGTGACCATACTGGACCACATGCAGGTCTGAGGCCCATACTGGACCACATGCAGGTTCGAGGCCCATACTGACCGCATGCAGGTCTGAGGCCCATGCTGGACCACATGCAGGCCTGAGGCCCATACTGGACCACATGCAGTCTGAGGCCCATACTGACCATGCAGGTCTGAGGACCATACTGGACCACATGCAGGTTCGAGGCCCATACTGACCATGCAGGTCTGAGGCCCATACTGACCACATGTAGGTCTGAGTGGCCACAGGGACCACATGCAGGTCTGGGGCCCATACTGGACCGCATGCAGGTCTGAGGCTCCATACTGGACCACACATGCAGGTCTGAGGACCACAGGGACCACATGCAGGTTCGAGGCCCATACTGGACCACACATGCAGGTCTGGAGGCCCATACTGGACACATGCAGGTCTGAGTGACCATACTGACCACATGCAGGTCTGAGTGACCATACTGACCACATGCAGGCCTGAGGCCCATACTGACCACATGCAGGTCTGAGTGGCCACAGGGACCACATGCAGGTCTGAGTGGCCACAGGGACCACATGCAGGTCTGAGGCCCATACTGGACCACATGCAGGTCTGAGGCCCATACTGGACCATGCAGGTCTGAGGCCCATACTGGACCATGCAGGTCTGAGGCCCATACTGACCACATGTAGGTCTGAGGCCCATGCTGGACCACATGCAGGTCTGGTGGCCACAGGGACCACATGCAGGTCTGAGTGGCCATACTGGACCACATGCTACTGGACCACATGCAGGTCTGAGGCCCATACTGGACCACATGCAGGTCTGAGGCCCATACTGGACCACATGCAGGTCTGAGGACCATACTGGACCACATGCAGGTCTGAGGCCCATACTGGACCACATGCAGGTCTGAGGACCATACTGGACCACATGCAGGTCTGAGGCCCATACTGGACCACATGCAGGTCTGAGGCCCATACTGGACCACATGCAGGTCTGAGTGACCACAGGGACCACATGCAGGTCTGAGTGACCATACTGGACCACATGCAGGTCTGAGTGACCACAGGGACCACATGCAGGTCTGAGTGACCATACTGGACCACATGCAGGTCTGAGGCCCATACTGGACCGCATGCAGGTCTGAGGCCCATACTGGACCGCATGCAGGTCTGAGGCCCATACTGGACCGCATGCAGGTCTGAGGCCCATACTGGACCGCATGCAGGTCTGAGGCCCATACTGGACCGCATGCAGGTCTGAGGCCCATACTGGACCGCATGCAGCTCTGAGGCCCATACTGGACCACATGCAGGTCTGAGGCCCATACTGGATCAAGATGCAGGTCTGAGTGCCCGCTACTGGACCACATGCAGGTCTGAGGCCCATACTGGACCACACATGTAGGTCTGAGGCTCCATACTGGACCGCATGCAGGTTCGAGTGACCATACTGGACCGCATGCAGGCCTGAGGGACCATACTGGTTCACATGCAGGCCTGGAGGCCCATAACACCGCATGCAGGTCTGAGGCCCATACTGGACCGCATGCAGGTCTGGAGGCCCATACTGGACCACACACATGCAGTGTCTGAGGCCCATACTGACCACATGAGGTCTGAGGCCCATACTGACCACATGGTCTGGAGTGGCCACAGGGACCACATGCAGGTCTGAGGCCCATACTGGACCACATGCAGGTCTGAGGCCCATACTGGACCACATGCAGGTCTGAGTGTGTTATTTTGTGATCCCGCTCCATCTCTCTCTCTCGATCGCCTCCTATCAGTCTCTCACTGTCCTGTCACAATAAAGGCAAAACGCTTTTTAGACTAATATAAAAATAGTCTTGTCTTGACGTGCAAAATTATATATTAATCTGACAAGAATCATATGTGAAATCCATGCCACAGCTCAAACAAGTCCAGAAAATATTGTTTTTCTCCCCATTGACCAACGCTCATATATTTGCCCAAAATAAGGTCCAATGGACTGCAAGTGGAAGGGCAGGATTTAGGCACACACACATACACACACAATACACACAATATTGCACACAATACCCCTCTATAAACATGTCTAGGGTGAGGATTTAGGCACCTCCAAACATACGTCCAGGTGAGGGCAGGATTTAGGCACACACACACACACACACACTCTATAACATGTCTAGGTGAGGATTTAGGCTCCAGGTTTGGTTTTACTGGTCTAGGTGAGGTTTGGTTTTACTCTGGGGATTGTGGGAGATGTAGTTCAGATCTCAATTGCTTAAAGGGTGACAAAGAGGAGCAGCCAAACCAATCATCACTGGTCATATCATTAGAGTTGTCCAATCAGAAACTGCATCAGTGAGTGGGTGTGGCCTGCACACCCTGCTGTCGCCGTGCTTTGCAGTTTAGGCTGTCCATCATTAGTCATCTCCACTGGCGTAAGGGGAGGGGCGGGACTTGAATGTGATTGGATGAAGTCATTGATTCATGTGGTCACAGTACTTGTACTATGGATGTATAAGTATGTGATTGAATAATTAATTCATGCAAGCTGTATTAGTGCGGTCATAAATACATTCAGATGGATTTATGGATTCATATGAAATCAGGTGGATTCATGCTATCATAAGCACAGTCATATACATGCTGTCATAAGCATAGTAAAATTCATGCATGTGCTTCTGGAACCTAATTACTAATGAAAGATATTATTAAATATTCAAATTAAAGATAAAGTTGACAGGTTTTTAGAAGAAGTCAGAAGTGACTCAGTCGTAGAGAGGCGGCTTGGGGAATGGAACTTGAGTGGAAAGATTGTCAGGTTTGTAGCTGCTGCTTAATGGCCAATTTAGCATTGAAGTGGAGGAGAGGATCGCCAGAAGTCGTCGTGCCCTGAGCCTATGACCTTAAGAATCACCTGAAATGGTCTCCGCCCACAATCAGAATCCGCCTTATGATTGGCTGTTGCATGCAAGAATGACATAATTTCAGTTTGAATAAGAAACAGCATGACCTCTTGACCTGCAGCATGACCTGCTGACCTGCAGACCTGCGCAGGGCAAAGGGCAAAGGTCGGGGCAGCTGGAGCCATGCTGATCTGTGGGAACTCTTCACTTCATGATTGGGATTAAGAAGTTTAAAGGAACACGCCGACTTGTTGGGACTTTAGCTTATTAACCGTATTCCCCAGAGTTAGCTGGTCCATACACACCCTTCTTATCTCCATGCGTGTAGTTACTAGACAAATCACTCCGCCCAAGTAGCTGTGCTTCGCCTGAATGTGAACATAGTACCAAGTATGTGTGCGCTTACAAAATGTCTGTGTCTCATTTGACATTGTTATTTGTATACATAACTATACAAATCACAGCATGTAAATAGGATGATGTTGGAGTTCTGTTGTCACTATAGACCGGTTTCAGGTCCCTAACAACCGTCGTTAAGGATGAACTCAGAGGACAAGCAATTGAAGCAAACCTAGATGAGTAACCTTATATAAGCTATAATAAGATAAACCTTATGAAGTTACAAAGTTATGCCACAAATGTTATCTTCATGCTCAAGAGGAGAAACTGAAATAATGTAGGCTAAATAACATAGGGTAGTAACGTTAACAAAGTGTTTTATCATATTCCTCAGCATTTCATTTTAATCAGAGACTTATCGATATGATCCATGAGAACGGAGGCTAACGTTAGCTTACATTTCACCCAAATGACAAAATGCAGGGTGGCCTAAAGTTAAAGTTGACACTCCATTTGAGTTGTTTGTTTTAAGAAAGACATGGGCTTGCAAATAACATTATTGCATAGGCCTACTATAAAGTAGCCTAGCTTAGCTAATCGTCATGTAGACTACTTTCCTGTCAGTTAACATCCAGCAAAATGCATTTTGTGCATTGTATTTCAGTCAATTGTTCAATGTGTGGCCAGCGGCATAGGCTACTTTATCAAAGTAATTATCCTCTGACCTCTGGGGGAATGATTGCCCACCCCTGTCATTATGTAGCATTTGAGTAGGTAATGTTCTCACTTTAATCTAAATCTAAACTAACTGTTTGTGCAGTCGAAGCCCTAACATTAGCCTAAGCCTAACCTAACTTTACAGTGACTGGCCAAATGTTTAGCCTACCTTCCGTAAAACATGCGTTTCTTTTTCATAGGTAAACCTGCTACACCTCTAGATGAAAACAATCCAGACTCGGCTATATCGAAATATCTAGGCAATATGCTTTTATTCTTCATCTTATAGTTCAGCCAGCTTGCTTTCAATGCGTTGTCCGTGTAAACAAACTAGCGCTTGTCCTCCGAGTTCGTTCTTGACTATGGTTGTTAGGGACCTGAAACCGGTCTATTGGGAGGTGTAGGCTACTGGAACCGGCCACACTCGGTGTCAGACCGAGCAACTACACGCACAGAGATGAGAAGGGTATGTATCGACTTAGCTAACTCGGTTAATAAGCTAAAGTCCCAAAAAGTCAGCGTGTTCCTTTAATCTGTATGAACACACACACACACACACACTCACAAAACATCCCTTATGCCCTCAATAAACATCTTTGATATGAGTGAGTGTGTGTGTGAGAGTGTGTGTGTGTGTGTGTGTTGTTGAAGACATTCGCATAAGTCCCTGACTTAAACTCGCACTCATTTAAGATGAGAAGCATAGAGAGAAAGATGGAGAGAGCAAGAGAGTGGTAGTGATGGAGGGAAAGAGAGAGGGGAAGGTAGTGGGAGAGAGAGAGAGAAGTAAAGGGAGAGAGAGAGAGGGAGAAAGAGAAAGAGAGAAGTAAAGGGAGAGAGAGAAAGAGGGAGAAAGATTATGTAGAATATGTCCAATGGAGTTAGAGTTGTTTCGCTGAGCAACACACTAATCAGGGACATTGATTTCTCTCTCTCTGTGTGTGTGTGTGTGTGTGTGTGTGTGTGTGTGTGTGTGTGTGTGTGTGTGCGCGTGTGTGTGTGTGTGTCTGTGTGTGTGTGTGCGTGTGCGTGTGTGTGTGTGCACATGAACATTTATGCACTCTAGAGAAAGTGCAACCAGCAGCACTGCTGCATTCAGAACTGTCAGCATGTTCTTTCTTTCTTTTTCACACACACACACACACACACATATATATATACTTTCATGTAAGCATCATCTCACTCTGTGTGTGTATGTGTGTGTGTGTGAATATGTGTGTGTGTGTGTGTGTGTGTGATGACTTACACGTCTGGATGTCTGTACACGTCTGGATGTTCTGTTGCATAATTCTACAGTAGGGCACCTTGTCACCTTGACACTGTGGCAACAGTTGCCAGGGTTACCACAGGGATGAGGACAGAGGGAGGGGGGGGCAGAGTAGCGCAGTGCAAAGGAGAAAGAGGTGTGTGTGCGCTCGTGTGTGTGTGCGCTCGTGTGTGTGTGTGTGCGCTCGTGTGTGTGTGTGTGTGTGTGTTGGGATCAGACATGTTGTGTGAACAAATGAGCTCAAACCTTAGTGATTCTCTGAGGTGAATTTTATGGGAGATAGACCAGCGATTACTCACACACTCACACACACACATACACACACTCACTCTCTCACACACACACACTTTCATACTTTAAAGCCAGTGATCAGTGCAATAAAATGATTCTCGCTGTGTGTGTTTTAGTGTGTGTGTGTGTGTGTGTGTTTAAGTGTGTGTTTTAGTGTGTGTGTGTGTTTTAGTGTTTGTGTGTTTTAGTGTGTGTTTCTCAATAGACTGACTGCAGTGTGTTTTCTTTAGGATGACCCATATGTGGAGGACGACATGACCATCAGAGAGGTGAGCCCCACACACACACACACACACAGACACACACACACAGTGAGGCTGACAATGTCCAATGTTCAATCTAGTCCAGCCAAAACTGACCAATCCTGATTCTGTGATGTTAGATTGCTGAGTGGGAGGAGCTTCAGCTTGATGAACAGATCAACTTTGACAACTGCAAGATAGACCCCGCCCCCTTCCAGCTCGTGGAGCGGACATCACTTCACAAGGTCTTTCACACACACACACACACATTACAAATAAAAATACTTTTCTTCAGCGTGTGTATGAAGTGAATATTTTAGCTGAACTCCCTCTCTCCCCCTCTCCCTTCTTTCCTCTTAAATGTTTCAAATTCAAAGAAGCTTTATTGACCTGACGCAGGTGCGTGTGTGATTACTTGAGGCGAGGATCAGGCGCCTGCTTTTGGTCCGTTATGTGTCTCTGAGTTTGTGGCACTTACACACAAACTGTGCTGCAAGCTCTAGGGTTTGGTCCTGCTCATTTTTCATTTTTGAATTGTCGTCTAGAGCTTTACGTTGTATGTTTTCTTCTTGAAATGTATAAGTTGCTCCTCCGTAAGGTATATTTGAAATGTAGGGTATAAGTTGCTGTAAGGTATATTTGAAATGTAGGGTATAAGTTGCTCCTCTGTAAGGTATATTTGAAATGTAGGGTATAAGTTGCTCCTCTGTAAGGTATATTTGAAATGTAGGGTATAAGTTGCTCCTCTGTAAGGTATATTTGAAATGTAGGGTATAAGTTGCTCCTCAGTAAGGTATATTTGAAATGTAGGGTATAAGTTGTTCCTCCGTAAGGTATATTTGAAATGTAGGGTATAAGTTGCTGTAAGGTATATTTGAAATGTAGGGTATAAGTTGTTCCTCCGTAAGGTATATTTGAAATATAGGGTATAAGTTGCTGTAAGGTATATTTGAAATGTAGGGTATAAGTTGCTGTAAGGTATATTTGAAATATAGGGTATAAGTTGCTGTAAGGTATATTTGAAATGTAGGGTATAAGTTGCTCCTCTGTAAGGTATATTTGAAATGTAGGGTATAAGTTGCTCCTCTGTAAGGTATATTTGAAATATAGGGTATAAGTTGCTGTAAGGTATATTTGAAATGTAGGGTATAAGTTGCCGTAAGGTATATTTGAAATGTAGGGTATAAGTTGCTCCTCTGTAAGGTATATTTAATATAAGTTGCTCCTCCGTAAGGTATATTTGAAATGTAGGGTATACGTTGCTCCTCTGTAAGGCATATTTGAAATGTAGGATTTGAAATGTAGGGTATAAGTTGCTCCTCTGTAAGGTATATTTGAAATGTAGGGTATAAGTTGCTCCTCCGTAAGGTATATTTGAAATGTAGGGTATAAGTTGCTGTAAGGTATATTTGAAATGTAGGGTATAAGTTGCTCCTCTGTAAGGTATATTTGAAATATAGGGTATAAGTTGCTGTAAGGTATATTTGAAATGTAGGGTATAAGTTGCTCCTCCGTAAGGTATATTTGGGCACCTCAGAGTCCGTTTCATCCTCCACCTCCTTAAGGTCACAGTGGGGGCAAATTCTTTGGTGTCTCTCTTGCCAGGATCTTTTAATGGCGTCCAGTTTCAATTTGTAGTTTATGGTCACCCAATCTGTATTTTGATGAGCATCAACTTTGAGTTTGTTTTAATTTAATCAGATAATTAGCAAATTCATATCTTCTGTTTAGTCTCACATAACAATGCATTTTCTTATTATGTTGGGCTTCTAGCCATTGGGAAATGTTTTGCAGTTTTGTTATTATTGTGAATTTCTTTTAGATGTATTGATTTTGTATCATTAATGTTATTGGTGTTTATGATCAAATTCAAGAGGTTATCGTCTGGTTCTATTGAATTTGCAAGTAGTGCTTTATAGTGGAGACTTTGGGGGTCTGAACTTTTTAAGTACATCCAGAATTGTATGGATCTGTTTGTGATGGCCAGGGACTAATTCAGCCCCGCAGGCGTGATTGGGTCTACAGTAAATCTGTGGACGTGTAGCAGGATTGAGCACAGCTCCATGTGTAGGATTTCTACTACGGATCTGATTGATCGCAGTAAAGCTGGACCCCACATTCTGACCCATATAAGAGGATTGATGTAATGAAGGAGTCAATTATGTTTAGCCAAATGTTGATGAAATGTATTTAAAGTTTTATATATTGCATAGAATGTTCTTTAAGCTTTGCCTGTGCTATAATGTCCTGAGGCGTTTGTAACTAGTCCTAAATATGTGTAATTAATTTTATGTTCTAAGATATCAGGGCTTAATTTGAATTGAAATCTGAATTGAAACTTACTTTTGGTTGATCGTGCTTTGTCTTGGAATATTATTATTTTTGTCTTACTTACCTAAATGGACTTTTAAAGACCAGATCTGGCAAGATTGATCTAAAATAGATAGATTCTGTCTTAAACCTTCTTCTGTAGGTGAGAGTAAGAGCAAATCATCTGCAAACATTATACGCTCTCTAACATTGTGCTAGTTGAATCTTGAATTTCCCCTTGGGGATCAATAAAGTATCTATCTATCTCTATCTATCTAGTTTGTTAATATATTTATAGATATTGAATAATGTGCAGACTGCAGCTCTACATAACTCCTTGGCTTTGTCTAAACAATCCTGTTAGTTTATATCCTGTTTTAATGCTGTTCTTGCTATTTTCGTACATTTCAACATTTGAAAAAAGGGTGAGAAGACCTGTGTTCCAAGTGGAAGGGAAGAATCCACTTTGTAGTGTTAAGTTAAAAATTTTCTTTATGGCCTCTTGCATCTGTCAATTACTGAATTTCAGCATCTTTGTGGAGATACGGTCAATCCCACGTGCTTTGCTAGATTTCAGTTTTTTAATTTGGTCTTTTACTTCTGTGACTGTAATGGGGATTCCAGGGGATATTGGTGTTTTTTAATGTGTTTTTCTCTCTCTCACTCTCTCTCACACACACACACACACACAGACACACACTATCTTTTCTCTTCTGGGATTGGATCACGCCTATGTCACCAGCATTGGAAGACTCATCGGTGTCGTCTCCCTCAAAGAGGTAAGAGATGGGTAACCAGAAACACACACACGCACGCATGCACGCCACACACACACACACACACACACACACAAACATACACACACACCACACACACAAACACACACACACACACACACACACACACACACACACACACACACAGACGTATGTAGGTGTATACAAGATCAACTTCATGTATGTTCCTTTATGTGTGTGTGTGTGTGTGTGTGTGTGTGTGTGTGTGTGCAGTTACGGAAGGCCATAGAGGGTTCTGTTACAGGGAAGGGGGTGAAGGTGCGCCCCCCGCTGGCTAGTTTCCGTGACAGCGGCACCAGCAGCAGTGAAACCGAGGCAACGGAACTCCACAAGCTCTGGGACCGCCACACCAGCATCAGCCTGCCACGAGAACACCTCCAGACCTCGGATTCAGACGACAAGTCTCAATAACACACACACACACACACACACACACTCCTGAGTCTACCCTGAGACCACCAGGACTGTGACTCTGATGACTTTGAAGTCTTAAAAACAAAACCTGAGAGGGAGGGGGACAGTGAGAGAACGAAAAGGGCTTTCATTTGAGATTATGTGTTAAACTGACCCACCCCACTCTGACCCAACTGACCAATCGCAAACACCCCTAAACACTAACTGACCAATGATAAACATTCCATTCAACATTAACTGACCAATCATAACAATCCCCTCAACACTAACTGACCAATCATAAAGATCCCCTCAACACTAACTGACCAATCATAAAGATCCCCTGACCACTCTCTCTAGACACTAAGAAACTCTTTCCTGTCGTATAGTGCCTTTCCGTTTTAACCAATCAAAACTGCTGTTTTATAACCTCAAGTGCCGTGCACCAATCACTCCTGCACTTTAAACAAGTACTGACCAATCCTAGAGCCTGGGTACCAATCTCTCTGGTGGAGATTTCTGACCAGATATCAACACTAATATTAACACTCCATGCTCTCTCTCTCTCTCTCTATCTTTCTCTTTCTCATTGTCCAGTCTATTTCAGAGGGACTGGACATTCGCTGTTGGCAAAACATCCACAGAATGTTCCAATCACACAGATCACAAACAGTCATCTTCAAAAGTGGCGAAATCCGTCACAACAGCTACAACATTCTGTCCAGCGTACATTCAGATCCACACACACACACACACACACACACAAACACACACACACACACACACACACACAAACACACACTCCTTTTGTCTTCCTGTGGTGCCCAGACCTGTCTTGCACTTCTTACCATGGGGTGGTGTTGCCACAGCAACGAAGACAAACACTCCGTGTCTTCACTCAGAGTCCTTATGTCAAATCAGCATGAACAAACACACACATGCACACACTGGCTGATGAGCACACACACACACACACACACACACACATTCAGAGGTCATGGCAAGTGTGTGTGATGTGTGATATGAAGAGCTGAATGTTTGTTTGTTTGTTTGTAAACGTGTTCTGACCAAACACATGTGAGCAGTAGGAGAGATTAGCTGACTCCTCCCTATGTGCTCATTTTCATTGGTCTGGATTTGTGTCCATATCCCACCCTCAACCAATCAGCTGTCATCATTGCTTGAAATGATGGGAGGTGGGGCTTGTTGTAACATGCATCATGGAAATTTAAATTCTTATTTTTCTGACGTAATTTTAGTTTTAAGCCTGGTTTGTTTCTGATTTATTGTGTTTGAAAATTATATCTATATCAAAATATAATGATATTTTCTCTATGTTTAAACCTAATGATGTTTCACCTGTGTCCAAACCTAATGATATTTTATTGCTTGACGACCAGCAGGATACAGAAGTCCTGTTCGGATGATGAGATTGGTCTAGGCGTTGGTTGTCACGGCAACAGGAGAGCGTGTTTAGATGCCTACATATTTAATATATTAAACCCCATCTGTGTGGAGACGCAGATGAACTTCAACTCTAACTTATGTTGTGTGTGTGTGTCTGTGTGTGTGTGTGTGTGTGTGTGTGTGTGTGTGTGTGTGTGAGAGCGTAGCACAGGCTCTTCCTGCTCTGGGCTGAGCTGTGCCAGGCTTTGTCAATGTGCTATTTCTTGATGTTTGATTTTTTGTGGTAGTTTGTCCAGAGACTCAAGTGACATTCCCACAACCTTCCTACAACATTCCCACAACCTTCCTATAACATTCCCACAACCTTCCTACAACATTTCCTCAACCAACCAGGTTAGCGCCTCAGCCAAGCTGACAGATAAGTGTTCCTTGCGTCAGGGTGCGTGTATTGTGTGCTCTACGAGTCTCTGCTGAGTGGAGGTGTCGGGGAGGTTGTGCTGAGGTTGCCGCAAGGTTTTCCCTTTGGAATATGTACTGTATCAGGGCGAGAGAGGACCATTTCATTGGTCATAGGAAGCTGTCTGTCATCTCACCGAGTGCCTGAGAAATCTACAAATGACTGGAAAATACACAGACACACACACACACATCTGCAGTACTCCTATCTCTTCACAGTGGACACACACACACATACACACTCACAGTGCCTGAGGAATCTACAAATGACTGGAAAATACACACACATATCTCTCTGTCTCACAAACACACACACACACAGAGGTATTAGCAGATCCATCACACACACACACACACAGAGGTATTAGCAGATCCATCAGAGGTGTTTGGGCAGCCACAGCAGGTTGCCATGGCGATGCTAACTCTTAGGGGCATAAGGGACCACAGAAGTGACTCTGTTTCCTGGTGGAGAGGCATCTGATGGGGATGCTGCAGTGTGTGTGTGTGTGTCCTGGTGGAGAGGCATCTGATGGGGATGCTGCAGTGTGTGTGTGTGTGTGTCCTGGTGGAGAGGCATCTGATGGGGATGCTGCAGTGTGTGTGTGTGTGTCCTGGTGGAGAGGCATCTGATGGGGATGCTGCAGTGTGTGTGTGTGTGTCCTGGTGGAGAGGCATCTGATGGGGATGCTGCAGTGGGGTGTGTGTCCTGCATCTGTGTGCTGCAGTGTGTGTGTGTGTGTCCTGGTGGAGAGGCATCTGATGGGGATGCTGCAGTGTGTGTGTGTGTGTCCTGGTGGAGAGGCATCTGATGGGGATGCTGCATCTGTGTGTGTGTGTCCTGGTGGAAAGGCATTTGATGGGGATGCTGCTGCGTTGGTGGAGCCAGATGTGTGTGTGTGTACTGTATGTCTTCATCATCAATAATTCTTCATCAAAGTGTAATTCTGACCAGCGTGTGTGTTTGGATAATGCATCTGGAAAATAATGATCCCTCACTCTTGGGTGGAGAGTGTGTGTGTTCTCAGCCTTGCTAAAGGGGCGGAATGGACACACACACACACACACACATACTGCACAGGTCATTGAGAGGGAAACTGTAGGTGTTAGGAGGTCACACACACACACCCCTTACACACACGGGCAAAGTTGTTCTTTTGTTTTGGTCTGTTTATTTTTGTTTGAGAACAATTTTACAAAGAAATAAGAAATAAACTGTTTTGTATATCAGGGATAAATAAAAGAGATTTTAACAAACAGACTGAATGTCACTGATTCTTTGTGTTCTTCTCTCCTCTGACCATAATAGTATTAGCATAATGTGAACATATGCATATATACATACTTAATTTATGCATTTAACAAACAACTAAAGAAAAACAAAAATGGCAGACAACAGTCACCCAACCACACATTCACACCCCTCCCCCCTCTCTCTCACACACACTCTCTCTCCCTCTCTCTCTACTCAAAAACACTTCCAGATGGGGATTTTTCATAAAAATGTTTTTCTTCCTAGAACATCTGTTCTGAATAAACACACACACTGCCACTGTCCTTCCCCCACCGTTTCTCTCACACACACACACACACACAGACTGTATGTGTGTGTAATTTGATCAACAGTGAACTGTAATCTGAGTATGTTCTCACAGTCAATACTAGCCCAGGAGAGAAACCATCAGAGAAACCTCTTGATTGTGTGTGTGTCTGTGTATACACGCACACACATTTTTCAGACTATTTCAGAAGTTATGACAAGCATGACATTTCAGTCCTAAGCCTAAAGTCCTAAAACATTGTCATCCTAAATGTCACTCAATCACATTGCACACACGCACGGACGCACGCACACACACACACGCACGGATGCACGCACACACAAGCGCACTGAAAACATACTCAGATTACAGCTCACTCTCTCCCTGCCCCCCCCCACCTCTCCAGATTAGTAAGGAAATTACTATAACACACCAAATGGCTGTATTATAAAGTATTTCTATAGAATATTCACACACCAAATGGCTGTATTATAAAGTATTTCTATAAAATATTCACACATTGAATGGCTGTATTATAAAGTATATCTATAAAACATTCAAATACAGAATGGCTGTATTATAAAGTATATGTATAAAACAGAATGGCTGTATTATAAAGTATATGTATAAAACAGAATGGCTGTATTTAAGTATATATACTCTTTTGATCCCGTGAGGGAAATTTGGTCTCTGCATTTATCCCAATCCGCGAATTAGTGAAACACACAGTGAACAACACACAGAGGTGAAACACACACTAATCCCAAGCGCAGTGAGCTGCCTGCAACAACATCGGCGCCGGGAGCAGTGAGGGGTTAGGTGCCTTGCTCAAGGGCACTTCAGCCGTGCCTACTGGTCGGGGGCTCGAACCGGCAACCCTCCGGTTACAAGTCCGAAGCGCTAACCAGTAGGCCACAGCTGCCCCAAAATACTTCAGGAGGAAGTGTGTGTCAGCATGGCAGATATTCAGCTCATCAACAGGCAGTGATTTCTGCAGCATAGCTGTCATGTGTTAGACCACACACACACAGGTACACACACACACACACACACACAGTAGTACACACACACACACACACAGACAGTAGTAGTGTGTCACACACACACACACACACACACACACACACAGGTACACACACACACACACACACACAGACAGTAGTAGTGTGTCTCAGCAGTGGTGCTGGTGCTGGACTTCCTGGTTCAGGGTGAAAGGTCAGAGGTCAGAGTGGGAGGTGAGGCGCGGGACACTGATGACCAGCATGCCGTCAGGGGTCAAAGTGCAGCTGATGCCCAGTAGGTCCACGTCAGCTGGCAGCAAAGACTTCTGGGTAAATGAGTCCCTTACACCCCCATCCTCAGCTACCTTAGAGAGGGAGGAAGATTGATTTTTATTATTATTATTAGTAGTAGTAGTAGTAGTAGTAGTAGTAGTAGTAGTAGTAAGAGTACTAACTCTACTACTACTACTACTAATAATAATAATAATAATAATAATAATAATAATATGTTTAGTCTGTCTCTTATTCTCAGTGTTATAATTAAACTGAGAAAGATAAGAAGGCCAGAAATAGCAGATTAGACTGAGGATAATAATAATAATAATAATAATAATAATAATAATAATAAATATAGCTGCAAGCAGCAATGCGGGGGCCTAGCAGTGCGCTATAGCAGGAATGGCATTGCCATGGCTTGAGCAAGCACTCACAGCAAGTTTGATGGCAATTGGATAAAGAACAGCTGAGAAATAAGCTCATTTACTTTGTTACAGCGCCCCTAGAGCTCAAATTACACCAATGTCCTTGTGCATTCTCACAATCAGCTACCATG
>NC_063203.1:30805748-30820748 GCF_017589495.1 Alosa alosa
TAAAAACACCACTTTATCACCAACACCATTCAAAACACCGCTTAAACACCAACACCATTCACACCACATTTAAAAACACCGCTTAAACACCAACACCATTCACACCATTCAAAACACCGCTTTAAAACCAATACCCTCTCTTTCCAGATATGTTTAACACCAATACCCTCTCTTTCCAGATATGTTTAACACCAATACCCTCTCCATCCAGATATATTTAACACCAATACCCTCTCTTTCCAGATATGTTTAACACCAATACCCTCTCTTTCCAGATATGTTTAACACCAATACCCTCTCCATTCAGACATGTTTAACACCAATACCCTCTCCATCCAGACATGTTTGACACCAATACCCTCTCTTTCCAGATATATTTCCAGATATATTTAACACCAATACCCTCTCTTTCCAGATATGTTTAACACCATCCAGACATACATTTGCAATTCCGGATCCGAATCGGTGGAACCCTGAAATGCGGATCACATGACCATTCACACAATTGGCAGCATCATGTGTATGTGTGCGTGTATGTGTATGTGTGTGCTTGTGTGTGTGTGTATGTGTGTATGTGTGTGTGCATGTGTGTGTGTGTGTGTGTATGTCTGTGTGTGTGTGTGTGTGTATGTGCATGTGTGTGTGTGTGTGTGTGTATGTGCATGTGTGTGTGTGTGTGTATGTGTGTATGCGTGTATGCGCATGTGTGCGTGTATGTGCATGTGTGTGTGTTTGTATGTGTGTGCGTGTATGTGCATGTGTGTGTGTGTGTGTGTGTGTGTGTGTGTGTGTGTGTGTGCTGTACCTGTGCTTTGTGTGGTAGGGTCATTAGCAGGCTGGTATTCCTCATCGTAAGACTCATCATTGGAGTCCTCTCCATCTACAGAAGACCAGGCTCGCAGCTTCGCCTCTGCTATCGCAAACTGCTCCGCTACACCTGCACACACACACACACACACACACACACACACACATGGATAAACATCCATCCGTACACACACACAGACACACACATGGACAAACATCCGTACACACACACACACACACACACATGGATAAACATCCATCCGTACACACACACACAGACACACATATGGACAAACATCCGCACACACACACACACACACACACACACACACACACATGGATAGACATCCATACGTACACACACACACAGACACACACACATATGGACAAACATCCGTACACACACACACACACACACACACACACACAATGGATAAACATCCATCCGCACACACACACACAGACACACACATATGGATAAACATCCGTACACACACACACACACACGGATAAACATGCACACATATATATATATATATATACACACATGGACAGACAAACATACATACACCATACACACACACACACACACACACATTATTTATAGTTTTTTACGATTGTTTACACACTAAAATAAAAACCACAGATTAGCACAACATTACACACAATGTCTGTTTCACCCTTTTTGCAAAACATTACACAGTGATTTGTAAAACTCTACACACATTTTCACACCTTAGACACAAATAAGGATTGTTAGGTTACTTCCTTGTCATTACAAAGCCCCGGATTGCCAATGACCACACTAATGAACGAATTGGATAATCACATCCACCAGGTGTGGAAGCACACATGTGCTAATTTGAAAACGCAGCACTCAGGTGTACTATAAAAGGCAGCAGCTTTTACCATAGTTTTTCAAAGTGTATGTACTTCATGCAGTAATTTTTTTATTTGTTTACAGATTTCATTTGCTTCTTTGATTTCATTGTTGGTTGATGGTAAGAAGTTGGTAAGAAGTACTATATGTATTGAAATAAATACTTGAAATATTGAGTGTGCAGCATCAGTGTTATGCAGTGCTTGGTAAGTTTATAGTAGCCCTATTTGTGTACATTCTCCCTATATCTCAAACTAATCATGAAGAATGTTGTGGGTTTGTCACTATTTTTAGTGGGTTTGTCTATTCTAAATTATCCCTTACATAACAATGTCTGGCAAAAAATCTAGCACATGCTATTTCCTAACATTATTTTTTTCATTTAACACAGCAGTGTAAAACTGGCTGCAATAGTGTCTGATCATTGAGGACTGTGTTGGTTAAATGAAAACTAATAGCATTTTCACAAATATGTGTGTATGTTTTGACTGAAGTGTGTATGTTTTCACTGAAGTGTGTCATTTTGCAAACAATCTAGGAATGATGCAAACTGTGTGTGGTGTTTGGAGAATTGTGATTATATTTTGAAAAAAAGAACCCGTTTTTCAAAATTGTGTGTAAACAAGTGAAACAACTGTAATACAGTTGTCCAGTCTCCACGTGTCACTAAAGCACACACACACACACACACACACACAAACACACACACTCCCACGTGTCACTAAAGCATGGGACATCATTTTGATTGACAGGCTGTTCTCAAACACTGCTGCACACTGGGCTGATGACGCACGATGACCACACAGCAATGCCCTCCACCAGGACAGTGACCAGTAAAACACACACACACGCACACACACACACACACACACACACACACACACACAAACACACACACACACACACACACTAAAGTGACTCAGCAAAATACTTTTTTCCCCTCTGTGTCCTCTCCTCTTGTCCACAGCCTCCTCTATCTGTGTGTGTGTGTGTGTGTGTGTGTGTGTGTGTGTGTGTGTGTGTGTGTGTGTGTGTGTGTGTTTATCCTTGGGTCTCTTTCTCTCTCTCCATCTCTCTCACTCCATCTCCATCTCTATCCATCTCTCCATCCCTTCTTACTCCTGCATTCTCTCAGTCTTCACAGTAGTGTTGATTCAACAGTTCTCCCTGTGTGTGTGTGTGTGTGTGAGAGAGAGAGAGAGTGTGTTTATGTGAGAGAGTGAGTATGTGAGTGTGTGTGAGAGAGAGTATGTACACACACACACACACACACATCAATACACACACCAAGCGGAGGGTGTGTGGCTGACCTGCGGCGAAGCGAGCCTCCTGCTCCCCCTCGCTGAGGTGTGAGTACGTGTGGATGTGGTTCTCCAGGGAGTGGGGTGCGTCGGTGGGCTTGCACCAGCCCTTCCACTCGATCAGGTGGGCCACCCGGCCCTGCGCCATGGCCGTGGGTTTGGTCACGTGGTCCTTCACCACCTGAGAGATACCTGCGCACACACACACACACATACATACATACACACACACACACATACACACATACACACATACACACACACACATACAGACATAGACATACACACACACACACACACGCACACACACACACACATACACACACACACAGTCAGGAGCCATGTTGATCCTTTTAGCCTATGCTAGTTAAGCTTCCTTTTAGCTTCCTTTTAGCCTGTGCTTGCGTACCATGCAGGGCATGTACTTACCATGTAAGGAGGATCTTGCTAGTGCAGCGATCTCTTGAATGGTGAGTGCTCTTCTGGATTTGGGCAGCATATCTTCAGTGTCGTCATTGACCTACACACAATCAGCAGACATTAACTAGACGAATCAGGAGACGTTCACACATGTATCACACCTAATAATTAATAGAACTAATTTATAATTACAAGTCATAAATTATTCATATACGGTAACAATTAACTTCTGAAGTAATGTGTTTCAATCAGATAATCACTTCCAGTCACTGAAAAAAGGCAATTTTGTTCCTGCAGTAATGACCTCAAAGCCTTTTAAACATTTACAGCATTTACAGTTTGCTTCTCTTACAAAAGTACAGGTGCAGATTCGCTGGCTGCTCTGTCTCTCCTACTCAAA
Source organism: Alosa alosa (assembly GCF_017589495.1). Lineage (NCBI taxonomy): Eukaryota > Metazoa > Chordata > Actinopteri > Clupeiformes > Clupeidae > Alosa > Alosa alosa. The sequence continues at coordinate 30,809,557 of NC_063203.1, forward strand.
TACTCACACACACACACACACATACACACAGTGGGAAGTCACCAGCATGTCGCTGCCAAGCACTGACACGAGGCAGGTGATGAGATGGAGGGAGAGCGGCACTCTCGCGACTCAGATGAACACGATACGGCCTTACTAGAGCACACAGCGCAACACATGCGCAACTCAGATGATACGGCCTTACACAGCGCAACACATGCGCAACTCAGATGATACGGACTTACTAGTGCACTGACTGATTGTTGTGAAACAATAGGGTATCACAATATATCAGACTTTCGTTTAACGTACACAAATAAAGAGAAGAAAAACAGGTGCGCGCGCTTTCACGCACAACAGGTCTGCGTGTGATTACATCAGCGAAGCTGAGAGGCGTGAGAATGTACAAGACAATCGGAGCCAAGAGCAGCATCGGAGGAATTACAGGCGCGTAGCAAGCGTGGGGGATGTGGGTGTTATAACGTACACACTTTTGCTGGAACACGATTCTTTCCCCCACACTTTTTGTCAGATTTAATTAAAATGAAAGTAAAATATAGAAAGAAACGCTCCCGTAAGAGTTGGAACCACAGAGAGACACAAATAGGTCTGTTGATTTGATTGAACGGTCATCCAATCACATCAAATTAGCCAGTGAAGAACCAGCGCCGCTCTGATCAAATTCAAAGTGTGCGTCTTTCAAGGCTGTGCAGCTGCTTGGGTCTGCATTATAACGTCTGCAGTGAGCAGATTTCAGGTAGAATTGAAATGATAATTGTTACCGCACTATGCTAATTTAGTAAACCAAAATGCACTGTCTGACTGACAGTTTTTGTCACAATGTAGAAATGCAGGGAGTCAAAGTGAAAGCGGGGGTGCGCGCACCAAGGCACTTGTTGTTTCTGCAGAAAGACCTTTGGCTACTGTTCTCGGAGCATTATGCTTTCTCTGTCTATGATCTGCAGCTTTTCTCAAACTATGGGCCTCCTCAACAATTAACCTACTGGTCCACGTAGCCGCGAAATTGAGTTATGCCCGGTGCTTCACACGTCTGATCATTTGCAGCAAGATATATATATATGGATATATGGAACCGCGGACTGAAAAAAAAAATAAACTAGGCTAAACGTTTTCCCAATCAGAAATACTTTTTAATTTGGTGTCATCAACTATGTAGACATAGCACAGTCAGCACACGTCTCCAAGACACTTGGAACAGATCTGAACAGCTTACTGTAATTACATCGTGATCCATTTAGAACGTCTTATTTCATCTGATCAAACGTCGACGGCATTTCACTGTCAATGTGTGTCGAAGTGCTACATCTACTGGAGATCTTTGTCTTAAATACGATCGCGTTCCATTTAAAACATCTTATTTTGATCTTACAAACGGCGGCGTCAAGACACCTTTGAGTTCTACATCTTTCCACCATGTAGAACTCAAATAGAACGCTTATGAGCGCTCATGCAATGTGTGCGTCCCTGCAGCAAGTGAAACTAGAGGTAACGTGGACTAGGCTATAGAAACAACAATAGTTTAAACAACAACGTAACTTCCTGTAACTATAGATGGAAAAAGCATAGAAACTGCTAATCATAATCTTTAAATGAACATTAATTAAGGTGGCTATATGCAACACTATTTATTATGACAGCCGCTAGCGAAGCTACTATCTACTTCTACTTCCTTCTACTATCTACTTCCTGAAATTTTGGTCAACGATCCCCGGGACACCGAAACACCGGTGCACATGAAATTTGGTGGGTATGTAGCCCCACTAGACTTTTACGGAAAAATTTCTTTTCGTCCCCGGTGGCCACTCCCTCCCCCCCCCCCCCCCCCCCCCCCCGTGGGGCCCCTCACCTCAAAAAAAGCAGTTTTTCCTAAATAACTACCTGAACCGTTGCACTGAGGATGAAGAATCTTTTATGGTATGTTGGTCTCAAGGGCCCACATCAACCTGGCCCATAATCACTCATTTGTGATTTGCCCCGTAAAAATGAAAATGCAATATCATTCTGCTTTAATCGCCCTATCTTCAGTTAAGATGTTCAGAACTGCACCTAATTTTATGTGTATGATTGACCTGGCATTCTCTGGGGTATGCCAAGTTTCTCGTAGAATTTCATCCATGGGGGGTCTAAAAATTTAGGTTATGTGTACATTTAGTGACTGTACACTCATTGGCCTGTAGATGGCGGTGCACACATATACACATGCACACACACACACAGGCACCCACGCTATCGGTATTAGAATGGCCGATACATAATTACAAATTCAGTAGGATTAAAAAAAAGCCAAATATTCATCATCATCATCATGGCTGCATTTCCAGTATTGGCGATAAGTAGTCGTTTGTCCACTAGATGGCGCATTGTTGCAGTGAGACGTAATTTTGTTGGAAGTTTAAAGTGGGTTGGAAAAACAATGGACGATTCCTACAAGGACTGTAGTTTACTGCAGAGAACATCTAATAAGGATAGGACGATGTTCACATGAAATGTAATTCCCATTTCTTCTAGAAGCGAAATAAATCTGAGAATGTTTATCGGACATGCTTGGTTTTACTTTTACTGCAGGTACGTTAATCTTATAATATCAATAAGGACCTAGGTACAATAATGTTACCGTTAGCGTTGGTTGAGTGATGGAGGCCAATTTGATTGCATTTGTAGAAAACTATAAATCGCGGTTATACCAAGTTGATAGCAGCACTGTAATTGTATCTTTCGACTGTCATTTGTTGCACGCTACAAAATCATTCTGCAATGGAAGATTTACCAACGTTACACGGTCTGATACAGTTTTGCCTATACATGCGTGAGACTGAGACGCCTGTTTATTTTGTTTTTTAAGTCGTGCAGGGTGTGAGAGGGGAATCGATGTGCTTTGATTCCAGCTTGGTAGTTGTAGTCTGTGAAATTAAAAAAGCATGTGTGTGTGAAGTATCCAAACAATGACACCTTCATTTCATTATGGCTGCTTTAGCAACACACCTTAAGCTACTGTGTAGTGGGTCCCATTTAGAAGTGGCTACTTCATTCGCTTTCTTTGACTCATGGAGCTGCGTGAATTTTATTACAACTTTTAAGCCAACGATATGGCAGTTTAAGTCCGGCTTGATACTGTAAGGCGTAAGCCATTGGTTTCAAAGGAGATTTTATTTGTGTAAGCCAGCATAGCCTATTGACAATTTATGTTGTAAATAGGCCTACCTTATAAGCCTACCTGTAGCTTAGGGAAGCTAACAGCTTTCTATTAGGATTTAGTTTGTTAGTTACAGTTTTGTCTTAACTCCCTGATGCATTTTGCATTTAGAATAGCCAGAGCGTGGATATCTCAATCGAAAATTAAACAATATCGGTGCCTATGGACTAGGCTGGGTGAACCCAGCCTGATCTGCCCCGCTATTTATTTTTGATTTCTTAAAAGATTGAGCTTGGTCTGGTGAAAGCCAGACTAGCCATGGACCTCAGTTACACAATGCAAGGGAACATGAATCAGGCTATATTTGCACGAACAATAACGGACAACAGCTTTTCAACTTTGGCCCGTTAAAATGTGTATGAACAGTCTAGCGACGTATTTCATCAAGGCCCATTTGGACATGTCAGTTATTTGCACCACTGGTTAGATGTAAAACAGCATTTCGTTTCAGACTACTGTTACTTAATTTGTGCATTGACAATAACGTTTCAGACTACTGTTACTTAATTTGTGCATTGACAATAACGTTTCAGACTACTGTTACTTAATTTGTGCATTGACAATAACGTTTCAGACTACTGTTACTTAATTTGTGCATTGACAATAACGTTTCAGACTACTGTTACTTAATTTGTGCATTGACAATAACGTTTCAGACTACTGTTACTTAATTTGTGCATTAACAATAACGTTTCAGACTACTGTTACTTAATTTGTGCATAGACAATAATGTATTACATGAACTAAAGATGACTAAAATCTTATGTAGAAGAAGAAACATTCACAAAAAATCCATCCATCCAAAATTGACCTTTGTTTTTGATAGCTGTTGAAAACGGCATGGAGATGTTTTTGTTTATTAATAAATAAATAAATAAATAAATAAATAAATAAATAAATAAATAAATAAATAAATAAAAATATAACATTATGCTGATACCTTTTGCTTTTCCTAAATACAATGTAGCCTACAGGTGTAAGTGACCTTTCATCAATCCAGTTGCAATGGATGAACTGTGATGAACTGCCCTACTTGTGATTGTTTAGAGATTTTAAAGGTTTTATAACAATGCTACAACTTCTTTGGCTATTCTACAATCTATTCACCTTTTCAGCCAGTAGGCTACTTTTCTGTGCAGCCGCACACACACACACACAGGCATGCCAAACAAGCATACACAAAAGTTTCAAGAGTGGGGGATGGAGTAAAAGATGGAGACAAATTGATTAGTGTGATTTATTTTTTCGCGGAAAGGATGTCCAGGACTGAGCGGCGGTCATATTTTGTACTGCTATGCGGTACATTTAGTTTATATTCCCTTTGCATATGTTTCAAACGTTTTTGAATGTGAGCTTACAGTTCTGTCACTATTCTGTGTCCTTTACATTTATTTAATAGGTGTTAGTGATACCTCGAAATTAGGCTGCTGTCTGTTAGGCAATTTATTGTAGCCTGCTAACCCATATGCACAAAACATAATTTCTGAATTTCTTGATTTATAACACGAGATATGTCTCCATGTAGGGTAGTGTCAAATAGTGAAGTGATAGCAGGTAGATCATGTAGGCCTACATGTCACATGAGCCACATATATGAGGGGCGCTGCTTCTTCTGTCCCTCCCAAACTACATTCAAATGGTGTGTTTAGCAATCAGAATTTCAAAAAAAATTTCGGGGGAGAAACTCCTGGACACCAATATAGTCCGCACCCCTCTCCGAAAATACTTACAATGTTCCTGTTGGGAGTTATTTATAATCTGGCCAGATTGTTTTATTTTTCTATCCCACAACCCCCAAACGCTTTATACGCCTCTGGGAGGAAAAAACTGTCTGATAAACGGTACCGTCGACAGACACACACACACACACACACACACACACACACACACACACACACTCCCCTACTGCCCTACTAAGCGGAGCTGACGCTACCGCCTCCTCTGGCAGAAATATCTTTTCCAATCAATCTGTTCCCGCCGCATCTTCCCAAGAGTGAAACACAGTGCGCGTGCTGCTCTTATCCAACGCACCGATTAACGGCGACCTCCAACATAGAAACACACACACACCTCACACTTTCTCGGCACAGCAATACACCGCTCCCTCGCACACTGACCAGTGCGACATTTGCACGCGCGGTCTAAATGGCACAGGTTTGACGTCTACTCACAGGCGCTGGCATCGCGTCCAGCAGTGCGCGCGTCAGAGTTAAGATTAATAGCGCCATTTCCGCTAATTACAGCTTCCCCAAACGCTCGCCAGCTTTGACGGCAGAGGAGCGAACACGGGCACCGCGAGCGCAGCGCCGCGTTCCTACAGGCCAGCACCAGAAGGACAGAGTCGCGCACGGCGGAGACATGGCGCAGACGGGAAGGTTTTTCAGCGATTGGACAGCGACCATCCCCCAATGATCACCATATAGGCTACGGGGAACGTACACAAATAAGCACACGTTATCTCTCTCTCTTTCTCTCTTTCTGTCATACACACGCGCGAGCGCGCCCATGCAAGCACAAATGCACTCTGCATCCACCATAGACAAGTGCTACTGCAGCTTCCCACTGCGGACTGTAAAGCGGAGGCTGAAGTGCGATACCGTCGTGCTCGTGCAGTGTGCTGTCCCTGCGCCACAAAACAGGAGCTTCTCCATGATCCACACGGTGAGGCGCGAGATTCTGCTTGCTCTGTCTACATGCTACGTCGCCGTTTCAAATGCTGACCGTTGCTTTGAAGCGCGCGCCCTTGTAACCTCGGTTTACAGAAGAAGAGACCCTCCACCCGCCGTCCAGCATGCAGTTAACGGAGCATTTCTATAGCAACCGGTCACCATGCAACTCTCCCTCCCAGGATAAGCGGCGTGATTTGCCGATGACGTCACATGTGCCACATCGATGGCTACATTTCAGCTGTTGCCGGATTTCCTAAGTGTCGATGTGTCCGCCGCTACAGGCTGCATAAACAGTCTTGTGAACACACACACATGCACTCACACACGCACGCGCGCACACACTTACCACTTACACGCACCCACTATGCAATACAGGTATCAGGCAATGTTTAGGTGTTGTCATTAAAGCACACTGCGCGTGCTAAACAAGAATCTGACACAGTGACCTGACCTGCGGCGACTGTTTGAGTACTGCAGTGAGGGGTGGGGGTGGCTCTCTCTCTCTCTCTCTCTCTCTCTCTCACACACACACACACACACTCAGGCCAACCCAACCCGATCACAGCAGAAGGAGCTGTGCCACTACGTTGAGTCAGATTCAGGAGTCAGCCCGGGGCTTGTTACGATTTAGCACGAGATATTAAAAATTAATTGCTTATTACTTTGAATGACTCGCGAATAATTAGAAAAGTAACTGGTGAGCTTTTAAATTTAATGACAAGCCGAGAGGAACAGAGACGGCCCGCGGAGCGCGGCTGCAGCCTGTGAATGGCGCGAGTGATTAAGCAATTATGAGGCTCCGCGAGGCTGAGAAAATGATTTTCTGCTTCGCGTGGCGACGTTCGAAGGAAACTCAATTGCAAGCTCCTGTTATTACTCCTCGGACACGAACGCACGCACGCAGACGCAGACGCAGACAGGCAGGCAGGCAGACACACACACACACAGTTAAATTGCACATAATGTAGGCTAGGCTGCTTGCCTGTATCTTTGAGTAAAGAGAGTAACAGGTGTCCATCCGAACACCTGTCCGAGCATGTGCTGGCGCCTCGCGCTGGCATGCTATCCTGAACCCTAATTACAACCCCAACGGGAACCGCAGTAGGCGCGGGCCTCACAGCCACTCTCTAGCCTGTAGAAGCTGTGAGCCCCGCATACCACTCTCTAGCCTGTAAAAGCTGTGAGCCCCGCATACCACATAACATACTCTTCAGGATGAAAGAGGCGCGAACATACTCTCCTATAGATCTTCTCCGCAAATAATGTAGGCTCGTGTGGGCAGCTCCCGGGGTTTTTAGATGGTGGGCTGGCGGATATTGATGGGTGGCGTGATGGTGGTGATGATGTGTGTGTGTGTGTGTGTGTCTGGGAGGGGAGGGGGCGCATGCGTGCAAAAAAATCTAAATACCAAAACGGACCAAACCAGCAAACATATATATATTGTGAACTTTCTTTTGCACGAATCGTGTTTCTGCTCATTTGCACGTCACGTCAATTTGGTAGAAGTCTGTTGTCTACTTTGTGCAGGCTGCTTGCTGAGCTCTCACACACAGAGGGGGGCTGGTCGAGTCGGGGAGAGGGGATCTATGAAATAGCGCCAAATGCCAGTAGCCTACACACAAATGCGATCAGTCAAATCAACGACGCCAAGAATTGCTTCCAAAGAAAGCTCATTCACTCGTTGTATTGTGAATAGGCATATATTCCCACTGACATGTATTTTACACGTTTTTTTTATATTGTTTTGTATGTGTGTGTGTGGGCGGAGCCGCCATGTAAGCTAAAACCGCCACTGATTTCACATTGTGTGTGTGTGTGGGTGCGTGCGTGTTTTTGTTGTTGTTGCTACTGGGGTGGCAGGGTAGGCTACTAAATTATGGACGAGCACCTGGCGGGGACTCGGGCTGCCGAAGATGTGGGGCGCGAGAGCAAGGCGATGGCTCCTCAGGCACGTCTGTGTGCTCCCCAAGAGCGCGAGCTCCGACACAGGGTCCGCGTCTCTCCAGGTCACGCACACCGTGTGCTCGGCGGCCACTGTCAGACACACAAAGAGACGGGGCAGCAGCGCCACCCGGTAGCCTACCTTAGCCCAGGCCGCGGCCGAACGGGCGCTGGACTGGGCCGCAAAACCGGAGACTAGCGGTCAAATGTCCGGGTATTGTTTAAGAGGCATTCTCTGTGGAGGGGCGAGGCGACTCTCAGCTCGGTTCTAGGCTCGAGCCTGGTGTCTCTGAATAGCTTCTAAAGCTGAAGTGCTTTGTCCATGTTCTGCATTCAGAAGCGGCGGCTGCCGAGACCATCCGTGGGCATGGATGCTCCTAAATGTAGTCAAGCCGAGGGAGGGAGGAGGGGGGAGTGCACGGGGGGAGGGGGGGGTGGTCATGAATCGAGCTTGGAAGAGGAGACCGTGACGGGCATGGCGCCACACGGTTGATATCAGGCCTGAACACAGACAAAACACAATCTGCCCCGCCCGGCCAGTCAGCAGTCTTCATGGCGCGAGTCCATGCCACTAGACGTGCCATGGCGATCACATCTCGCGCGTGCAGCTGTTTGGATCCACACATGCGACCACATGCAACCAAACCGAAAGCGACAAGATGCAGGTGTGGCACAGTGTGTGTTGAGTGATGAAACTGTGTGTGTGTGTGTGTGTGTGTATAGGACCCTCTGGGAATTGACTCATGCTCACGTCACGGACGCATGCAGACCCATGGGCCTAAATGGATCTCCGCCATAGGGAGTCGCGCGCGCACTGCCGCACTCAAATGTCACCCAGTCCCTGCCGCGCAGCCTGAAGGCACGAGGCCTTGTCGAGCTCAGTGTGGTGTCCCTTCGTGCGTAACGCGCGACACCGTTCCTAATTAGCCCACCTGCCCATAATGTAAGCTTGGTCTTGTCATCACCGGAGACCACAACAGGCCGAATGTCAGAAATTGTTGAATAGCCTACACGAGGCCTACTCTCCTTTAATCCCTCGCAACACCGAATCATTTGAGGTGTGTGTGCGTGTGTGTGTGTGTGTGTGTGTGTGTGTGTGTGTGCAACAGGAGCTCTACGCAGCGCTGCATAGGCCGCCCTCAGATAATGAAATGCGCCCGAAATGTGCCGTCAGCTCTGAGATGATCTGTCGCCACAGAGACAGCCGCGAGCCGCCTCACGCTGTTCCAACTCTAGGCCGCTCCCCGGGAGAGGGAGGCCAGAAAGGTGAGGGCTCGCGGCCTGGTGTCCGGTTACAGAAAGAGCTGATCCGTTGCCGCTTTTCCTTTCCGTTGCTGCCTGGGGCTTTATGTCAGCGCGTGGAGTTGTTTAGCCGCGCCACCCACTGCTCGTGTGATGGCCATTAGATCGCGAGATCGGATTACTGGTCGTCCGAACTCTACCTCTCGCGCTTAATTGGATGTATTCAGATGAGATGGTCGTGCGCGCTCTTTGGTAATACCACTGCTGTTTAGGTGAATGATGGATTTGGATAATCAAAACTACACTACTCGCCTATTGTGTGTGTGTGTGTGTGTGTTTGCGAGAGAGAGAGAGAGAAGCCTACCTCCACCCTGCAATATCAATGGCAAATGTGACCTAAAGTTAACTTGTCGTAATTACAGCAAACATATGCCATAAGACATAAGACAGAGACACTGCAGTCCGCCCAGCCTTAGGCTGATGGAAGGCAGGCACAGGGGTAGTGGACAACACATCCTGAGTGTGTGTGTGTGTGTGTGTGTGAGAGAGAGAGTTTGTTGTTTGCGGTCGCCATGATAGTTGCTATATAGGAGAGATAAATCACCTCAATCTAACATGGACATGGCCAATCTTACTAACCACACAGCACACAGGCCTTCAGTGGGCCGCAGTCGCCTGAAGGGAGGAGAAGGTCGGGGGGTGGAACTGACTGACCAACTGCAGAGGACGCGGATCTCAGCTGAGTCAAAAAGGAGAGTAGGCCCCTCATGTAGACCCCCTTTCTGGGGTTGTTGTTGTTGATGTTGTTGTTTTTCTCATTTGCCCGTGGAAGATCCATCTGCTCGCGGGCCGGTTAGCAGCCGCCTCACACTGTGCAACATGCGCGAGAGAACATCTATGGAAAGGCTCGAGGCAACCGGAAGCGCTGGCCATCTGTGGACCTCATTTTGGAAAGTATGAAATGACCTCAGTCTCTTCCTTCCGCTCTCTCTCTGTCCTTCTCACATTAATTAGCGCAAGCCTGTCATTCACTATGAGTCCTTCACTTCCGAGAAGGTGCTTTGGCTATTCTCAAATTCCCCCATTGAGAGCTAAGCAATAATTAAACTAAACTTTAATTAATCACATTTGTCGGGCCGTTGACTCAGTAGGCTACTAGTCTCTGTCGTCCAACTTTATTACAGTCATGAAAACGTTATTCTACTAAACATTGTCAGGGCTTTGATGAAATACTGACTCTTGTGTCGAGGCGAGGCGCCGTGGGCCAGCCGGTGACTGATGGACATTGTCCGGCAGGGTAGGCTACTCATGTGTGAAGCATTACGACACAGATCAGATGGATATTTTTTTAGCCACATTAGAAGACTATTAATGATAATCAAACACAATCCATCGTTCTAAATCTGAGAAAGTTTACCGCTAGGCCCAGAAGGACACCACGTAGTGTTTTCCCGTCAGAAATACAGTAAGCAGGGGTCTCGAGGCTGGCGACGTCACTGAAATGAATAGTGCAGAAGAATAGAACAGAGAAGGGGTTACCCGGCAACCGCGAGATGGGCTCGCGATTCACCCAATATAATGCGGCGGTGCCTGTGTGTGCGCGAGAGAAGAGACAGAGAACGAATCCCATGCATAGAGCACTCACGTCGTTCTCTCTCTAACGGGACTCCAAACACCCAGAACAGCGCTCTCCCTATTGTGCAGTCCTGCATTGCACAGGTCCGTGTTGCGCAAAACGCTGAGTTACCAAATACCCCCACCCCAGTCACAGACACAAACCTGCAAGAAACGACATGCATGGCGCGAACCACAGACTAAACTGGACTACAAAGGGGAAACTCGGCGGCTTTACATTCCAAATTTAAACTATCTCGTGCGTGCTTTCAGCGTGCTTTTAGAAGACAACCGAGCTGAAGCGTGCATCTTACCAATGGGCGTTTTGGAGCCAACACACCCCATGCTCGCGCTGATTCAGTCACTTCCGCATTGAGAAATCCCGACGAATACAATCAAATACCGTCCGCGCACTTCTCTCAGCCCGACTCCCTCACTGGCAGCGCGGGCCATCATGCACGAGACTGACAAAGAACATTAGTTTGTTTCACGCGGATGCTTTGCCCCACACTTTCACCGTGTAATGCTATACT
>NC_063203.1:30830748-30840748 GCF_017589495.1 Alosa alosa
TCGACATAAGAGTGACATAACACTGTCATGAACGTGTCATAAACAAGTCATAAACGTCTATGACATAACACTTCTGTTATTAAGTGACATTCGGTTTTTGTCATAACAAGTTAGGGTTAGGTTTAGAGTTAGAGTTAGGGTTAGAATTAGGGTTAGGAAATTAGAATTAAAATTTGTTTTAGTGGAAAGTGGTTGTTTGGACCATTATGCACTGGCCAGTTGTCCCCGCCCCACTAATCCCATCTAAAAAGTCAAATAAATTAAATAAAAATAGAATAAAATAAAAGTTAAAAAAGGAAATAAAAGAGAGGAGCTGTAAAAGGACACAGAGTGGTTTAAAACTTTAATTTAATTTTTCATTAAGACCTTGTGGGTGTAATGTTTGAAGTTTTAAAATCCACAATCTCTCTGCTCTTTTCCTCTGTAAAAGTTGTCCAGCCTGGATTCCTTCAAGGCCACAGACCCTCAAATGTGTGATGTTAGGGTGTCTGGAAATGTGTGACCCAAAACAAGTGTTGGAGTGTATTTTTTTATGTATGTTGTGCAGATGTTGTTTGAGGCTGTATGCGAGTGTATGTCCAGTTTCCCGATGTACAACATGTGACAGTGAGTGCAGGTGATCATATACTATGTTTAGGAGTGTCTAAGTTTAGTGGATTAGTGGGTGCAGAACAGTGACTATGGATATTAGTGATGAATAGGGGCAGGGGTGAAGTGTAAGCCTTCTTTAGGGTGGTGGCTGTAAGGTGGATCTGGTGAAGGTGGTGCCGTATGATGATGGTCTTTGAGGCCTTTATTACGTCCATATCTGAGATGAGTGTGTGGTGTTTTAGAAGGTGGGTGTGTTTTTGGAACCAGTATAGTGTTGTTTCAGTGTGTGGTGAATAAAGGTGTTGTACGCCCGTGGTGATAGGTGCCAATAAAGCTATGATGATGCACCGTGGGTCAGGGTTGGGAAGTTAGGTCAGGGGTTGGGGTTAGGGGCGGGCTGGCCAGGGCTGGGGCCAGGGCCGAGGCAAGGTCAGGGCTGGGGGCTTGGGGTTAGGGTCAGGCAAAGGTTAAATTTAGGAATTAAGGTTAGGAAAAAGGTTAGGGCTAAAAGGTTAGGCCAGGGGTAAGGGCCTGGGATCAGATCCGTTAAGGTTAGGTCAAAGTTAGGATGGTCTAGGTCTAGGTTAGCGGGGCGACGGGCCGCTTAAAGGGGTGTATGATGAGTGAAGTGTTTGGGTGTTTAAGTGTATATATGGCCGTAACGCAAAGGCCGCCGAGAATCAGTGCTTAATGTGGCGGATGGGCGTTTAGAAAGAGCTTGAAAAGTTGTTGGCTTAAGCAAAGTGAAAGTCCGTGGGAAAGGAGCAGATGCTTACGAAAGCGGATTTCATTTGTGATTTAACCATGGATCTAAACGCAGGTTTGGTGATTACTGTGCTTGTTACAAAAGTGAGTGAGTGTCCGTGGGTTTAAAAGTAAACTTTGGAGCTAAAAGTTTTATGTGTAGGTGAAATAGGGTGAAAAAAAGATGGTAGTGTCTCAGAAAAAATTAATTTGGTGAGGGGTCAATAGTGGCCTTAGAGTGGAGATGGATGGGTGATGTGAGTTTAAGGTGTCTAAAAAAAAGTGTTGAAATCCTGTAGGGGTGTGGCCAAGTCCAATGATGTCATCCAGATAATCCCAAAAATAAAAAGTGGGTTGAAGGGGCACTTGGCCAGAGGATGCCTGTCTCCCACTCACTCACATGTAAATGTTGGCGAGGAAGGAAGGTGCAAGCGCTGACCCATGGCAGTCCCGTGTACTTGTAGGTAAAGTTTCTTGTCAAAGTTAAAATCATTGTGAGTGAGACAGATTTCTAAAAGTTGCAGGAGGATGGTGTCCGGTCTGTGAGGGTCTGGGTATTTTTTTGAAAAGTGTTTTGAACCGTTTGTAATCCCGGGCGGGGTGTTGATATTGGTAAAGGCTATTCACGCCTAAAAGTGAAGAGGTGAGTGTGGTGTGGGACTGCCATGGGTCGAAGCCTAGTGAGGAAGTGGTATGTATCCCGAGGTAGGGAAGGGCGTCTGTTGAAAGGGGGTTAAGATAGAGTCAATGTAGATGGAAATGTTGTATGTGGTGCTGCTGCAATCTGACACAATGGGATCGAATTCAGGAGGAACCTGAGAGGAAACTGTCCAGGTGTGTGGGGGTTTGTGAATTTTTTGGGAGGAGATAGAATTGTCGTGAGTCGGGTGGTCCGTCCTTGTAAAAATATACTTTGTTTATGGTTAATGAAGTGTTGCTGATAAAGTGAGGTGACTAACCCATGGATTTCGACTGCATTGCGTGGGTTGGGTGGACTGTGCTATGGGTGTATAAAACTGGGTGTTGTTGAGCTGTCTGTGTGCTTCAGTGAGGTAGTGATGGTGTCCAGCGATAACAATTTTGGAACCTCTTGTCCTGCCGGTTTGATGACTATATTTTATTGTTTGTGAGTTGTGAAACGGCCTGTTTTTCCTTAGTGTGAGGTTGCTGGTGGTGGGGGGAGGTGTCTGAGAAAGGAATTGAGTGCCGCCTGTCCCTGTGAATGTCTTAACTAGTTTCTTATCTAATTGTGAAGTGTAGGGGTTCCCAAGTGGAGGGGAGAGTGAAAGGGGGTGGGAAGTGTAGGTGTAAATCAGAGGAAAGTGATGGAGTATTTTAAAAAATGGCGGTGATAAAGGTATAAGTCCCTCTAGGTTCCTCGGTCCACATGCAGTGGTGTGTGGAATAGATGTAACCCCCTCTCAACAAGAGGCGTTGTGGGGAAGTGGAGTTGGAAAAAGAGTGGAAGGTTTCTGAATTAAATCATGAGGGAGGGTGGGAGTGGGTGGAGAGGTAGGTGTGCAGGGAGAGTAGGAGTTAGGGGAGCCAGGTTATAGGTGGAATTATTGAAAATGTAAATATTAGCACCAATGTAAAGGTGTATAAAACTGTATAGGTTGTCCAGTGTATGTTATCTTAGGTAATTGTGGAAGGTGTCTATGGGATAGTGGGGATATGGGGAAAGTGGGAAGATTATAAAGTAGTTAATGATTAAAATTAGCCTGCTGTTGGGTAGTGGTGAGGTAAAAATTAATAGAGAGAATGTGTATGAATTATTGGAAAACTGTAGAAGCATGTTTGTGGAAGGATGAGAACCGTCTGATGCTGGTGTTTGGGGTGATGGTCCTTGTTGTTGAGGCCCACTGACAAGATCCTGACTTCACTTAGGGGAAGGGGTGGTTTCTGTAAGAGTTTGGCAAAGTGGTAGGTGGTGGCTCCAGGGTAACTGTCAATTTGTATATCGGGATGGGTGAAGGGGAATCCTATTGGGATTGGGCTCTCCTATGAAAGCTAGTGGTTTGTGTATTGAAATTGACCATTCTTCCAGTTTGTTTCTGAGGGCCCGTGGTAAGTGGGGTGGAAGGAGGTGTGTAGTGGGTGGTGTGGGTTGTAAGAGGAGGTTGGAGATGGTGTGTGGTGTGGAAGGGATAGGAGGGTTGGGTGTCTCCGGCAGTTCCATTGCTTTTGATGGAAGGCTCAGCTTTCGGTTGTGACCATCGCTTGACTTGATGAGTCCATGCGTCATCGCCCCCTCTCCAGCTGCGGAGGGCCGAGTCTCCCTCTCCTCTACTCTGGTGGGTGCTGTGGGACAAGGAAACTATATTATCAAGGGTGTGTACTACTAAAGTGGTTGGGGGGGGTTGTGTACGTGTTGACCTGGGTGAGTGTGTGGTGGTGGGGGTAGTGTTTATTTCCGGTTGGCTGTGTATTGTGTGGTGAAACTGTGTGGTGACTCTCAATGTGGGACGCTGGGGTAGTGGCTTTGCTGTATGTGCTTGTGATATTATGTAGGGGGAAAGGTGTGTGGTTGTGTTAGCAGGAGTGCGTGGAGGTGTAAAGTGTGGTGTAGTAGAGTGTGTCAGCTGTCAGTGTTGTATGTGTGTGAGTCTGTAAGTTGGTGGATCCTGGTGGTGTGTAGGGATTGGGGATTGTGTATGGTTGGAAGGGTGGAAGTGGGAGGGAAGTGGAAGTAGGGTTGGGAAGTGTTTGACTGCTAACGCGGTCTGTGGTTGTGTGTGATGGTGAAGTTGTGGATGAAAGTGGTGGAAAAATCTGAAAGGCATGTTAAAGTAGATGGGGGGGGTATGGGGAGGGAGGGGGTAGGCAAACGGGGCAGGAGTAGGGGGTTGAGGGCCAGGTGAACTGTGGGAAGAGTGGAGTCGGTGAATCTTTTCTGGTACCTCTTCCTGGTCTTACAGCCACACGCTATTTGAAAAAAAGCTGTGTTGTTAAAAAAGGTGCTTTGAAGATGTAGTAAAATTTAAAAATTTGTGAGGGGTAGTGGTTGTGTAAAAAATTTGCATATTTCTGGTTCCATCCACTGTGTTGTGTTGTTTCTAGGTAGTTCTAGTGTCTGGGGTGTAGGCAGCTGGTTTGATGAATTCTGTGAGTTTGGTGACCTGTCTGTCTGTACATACCTGTGGGGGAAAGTGTGTGTATCAAACTGTATGTGTGATCTGTTTGTGATGTGTGACTTAAGATTAATTTAAAATTATTGTTTGGCTTGTTGGCGTGTGAGGGGATCTGGTTCATGTCTGAGAGTGTTTGTGTACATGTCTGGTGGTGGAGTGGGGTGTGTGTGTGTGTGTGTGTGAAGAGGGGGGTCTAGTGGAGGTTAAGGTGGATGCATATGTGTGTGGGCCTAGGGTCTGTGTGTGTGAATGTATCTGGTGTTGGGTGGGGGGCATAGGTAGGAGGGGGCGTGTTATGTGAAGAATAAGAGTGGGTAGGGTACTGTAAAGGAAAGCCTCTCTGTGTGGGGTTGTTAATTGCATTTCTGTAAGTGTGAGGGGGGGTGGGGAGGAGTGCAGTAGGCCTAGGATGGGGTTGGGGTCTAAGGGGGGGATGTCTATGAGTGGGTCTAGTTAAGTGTTTGGGAAGGGGAACTGTGGCAGACATAATATGTTATGGGTGGATGGAGACAAAACATGCAGTAAAAAACAAAGAAATAATTAAAAAAAAGATTAAAAAAGGAGGATATAATTAAAATATGAGAAGTGTAAATGTGTGTGGGGTAGGGATCAGGAGAGAAGGGGAAAAAAAATGTGTTTGTGCGCGCGTGTGTGTGTGTGTGTGTGTGTGTGTGTGCGCGTGTGTGTAGGGTTAAGAAGTGGGGAAGGGAGGAAGTTAAAGTGAGTAATGGAGTAAAAAGAAAAGGAAGAAATAAGGAAAAAGGCTGAGTGTAAGGCTAGGCTAATCCATGGGGGGTAAATGAGATTAAGGTAAATGTGTGTGGTTATGGGTGAGCAGGTGGACAAGAAAATAGAAGGGGCAAAGAAAAGGTGTGGGTAAAATAACTTATATAAAAAAAGGAAAGGGCAAATAAATAGTTTTAATTAAAAGAGAAGGACTAAAATGTGAAGGGGATAGCTAAAATGTAAGAAAACAAAGAGTCAAAACAGGCTTAAACAAGATTAAAAAGGGGGATAGCTGTGGGGAAATCTTACCTCAGTAAAAGCAGTAGTCAGGTAAAAGGCTCACCTAAGCGGTTAGGTGAGCCTCAGAGTCCAGTAGAAACTTTATTGCACAGCCAGTGGTAATGAATCCTTGTGTTAAGGTTGGAAAAAACCTGTCAGGATGAGTTTATGGAGAAGGCTGAAGTCGATGATCCAGTGGTGAAGTCCTTGGTGGTTTGTAGAGAGAATATATTGTCCTTGTTTTTGAGGGGAAACTCCACAGCTTCCAGTTAAAATTTTAAAAGTTTTAATATTAAAAAAGCCAAATAGCTTGGGTAAGAACTTCTAAGATCGAAATTTAAAAAGTTCTAGCACTGTGTTGAGTCTTTGTAAAAGTTATAAAAAGCCGACGTTTCGTAGCATTGCTACTTCTTCAGGGCTCCAGGTTAGGGTTAGGTTTAGGGTTGGGGCTAGGATTAGGGTTAGAAGTTAGGGTTAAGTTTCATGTGTCATGACAGTGTCATGTGTTCATGACAGTGTCATGTCACTCTTATGTCGATACTGTCAAGTAAAGTGTTACCGAGAAAAGTTTATGTTTTGACACACCTATTTAGGAGTCCGGAACTAGGGTCATCATCTAGGTAGATTCGCAACGAGATGAGCTGCGACTAGATATGGTAATGTAAAATGCTTTGTGACGGCTTGCAACAACTGACAACGACGTGCACCATTTAATTCACACTGCTGCAACTCCTTCTGTGACGGTTTCGTTTCGACGCGGATCTTTGGTGTGAATTGGGTGTTATGTTTTTGATGTGCGACGGCTACCGTAGTTCTATTAGGTTGCAATATAATCCCTAAACACTAGATGGGAGAAGTTCTTACACATGGGACCTTTAAACTCTCGCGGGGACGAACAAGTCTACCCCAGAGCTAACTTGCTAACTAGCTTAATGCCAAGTTGCATCGCACGTAATGTGATGGAACTCACACACCTGTGCCGCCGTCACGTACCGTTGATCAGTATCCACTCGAAGGCAGAGGACAAAAGTGTGTAGAGCAAAACGTTTACATTTCCAATTTCGTGGTCCCTGCAAGAGATTAACAGGTGTGATAATTCCAAATCCCCTTGTTATTTTCCCATAGGAAAAATCTCAAGATACCGGATCTCCTTATATGGGCAAAGAAGGTAGCTTTTTTGTAGGCGAACTTCAGAGGTCTATAATTTACAAACACACACCATTGTACACATTCAGAGTTGTTGAATAGTTGAGTGTGTATATGTTTTTATTTGTGTGTGTGTGTGCGTGTGTGTGTGTGTGTGTGATACATGTGTGTGTGTGTGTGTGAGTGTGTGTGTGGTGTGTGTGATGTGACTGTGTGTGTGTGGTACGTCGATGTCGGTGTTGTTGAGCAGCTGGCTGGCGATGTCGGTGCAGCCCCCCTGCTGGACTCCAGGGGGCAGATCTGAGTCGCTGTACCAGGTGCGGCTGGCGCTGTGGGCATAACTGGCTGCAGGGGTGGCATGCTGGACACGCGTCGTGGTCACGATGCCCACAGACTTCCCTTTACACACACACACACACACACACACACGTATCACACACACGTAACACACACACAAACACATATCACACACACACGTATCACACACACATATCACACACACACGTAATACACACACTCACACACACACACACATACACACACACACACACACACACACACACACAACACACACACACACACACACACACAAACACATATCACACACACACGTATCACACACACATATCACACACACACGTAATACACACACACACACACACACACACACACACACACACACACACACACACACATATCACACACACACATACGTATCTATGAGGGGCCCTTTAGGACATTATTCAGAATTACCTCTCACACACTATACTGAAACCTCTCACACGCACGAGTGAAACGCTCTCATATACACAACTGAAACGCTTTCATACACACATGTAAAACCTCTCACACACTATACTGAAACCTCTCACACACTATACTGAAACCTCTCACACACCATACTGAAACCTCTCACACACTACACTAAAACCTCTCACACGCTATACTGAAACCTCTCACACACGCACAAAACGCTCTCATATAATGAAAAACGCCATACAATACACTGAAACCTCTCATACACACATGTGAAACCTCTCATACACTATACTGAAACCTCACACACCATACTGAAACCTCTCACACACTATACTGAAACCTCTCACACACTATACTAAAACCTCTCACACGCTATACTGAAACCTCTCACACGCACGAGTGAAACGCTCTCATTTACACAACTGAAACGCTTTCATACACACATGTGAAACCTCTCACACACTAATACGAAAATTTTCATATTTTCATGATTTCATATGTGTGTGTGAGAGAATTTCATATGTGTGTGTGTGAGCATTTCATATGTGTGTGTGAGAGCGTTTCATATGTGTGTGTGAGAGCTATCTCACTTGAACAGGAAGGTGTTGTCGTCAAACAGGAAGAGCGTCATTGCGCGCATCCAATAGGAAGTTGAGCACGTTTCGTGGGAAAGGGTCTACTGTGTCGCTATCATTGAATGGCTGACCATGTCAAATCAAACTTCAAGCAACAACCTTACTGAAGCAGCAGCAAATTTTTTTTGGACTATATGCAATTTCCTGAATTCTGGTACATTTTAACAGGTTATTTAGATACTTCTATATAACAAAATAAAGCTATTAACTCAATGACTAATTCAGAACCAGCTTTATTAACCTCATGATATAGTTAACCATGCAGTTGCAATATCTGTTAAATTAAGTTATTTAATGCTTTGAATGCAACCCCGGATTGGCTATCGGGAGCCTCGGGAACTTCCCGGTGGCCGATAACTTTTTGTGCCAGTCTGAATGTTGTGAGCTTAAATATATACATGGATTTCTATGGAACGTCACGAAAACATGCGTGCGCAACCAAGAGGCAGAAAGCACCATATACAGCATAGAGCAATGCAAAAGAGCAAAATAATAAAATGAGTTTTTGTGCTGAAAACTGCACCAATTCGAAATCACGATGGTTAGAGAATGTTAAATATGTTCAATATCCCTAATCGGAATGCATGTCTTGCCAAAAAATGACAAAAATACTGATGTTATATTAATAATCCAAATGAACGCCAAACTTTGAAATATAGTCTGAAATGAGATGTTATTATCATTGAGACAACAGGGTATACAAAAATCTGATTGTAGCGCATAGCAGCCGACTATTTAGGTTAAGTTTATAACATTGTGGATCGGCCACCAAGTTTACTTCTGCCTCAAGGCTGCGCGCGCATCTAGTTTTGTTGGTAAACGAGAAACCCGTGTATTGTTTCTGAAGTTCATTTGCTGCACCCTCGCGGCACTTCAGCAGCCGACATGTAGAACGGTCGCAGCCCCTTACTCGCAGTTTCCCCAAATATTAACAAAGTAGCACTCACAAAAACTGTTCGGAAGTCGCAACTATATAGTCTATATTTGCAACAATTAAGCAGAGTTTATGAGCGGTCCCTCCTCCAGTGGTACGGTCCTAACGAACGCCAGTTACAGTAATTGAGTTAAAAAATTAGTTATTCTTCCACCGTCCAGTCCAGCAGCTGTCAACATAGAACGGAAAACAGGCTATCTGCTTTAACTTTTTTAATCTAGGCGGCATTCCACCCAGAGTCAGAGGCCTACCCTCTCTGATATGAATGAATGTTCTGCCTTCATATGCTCAAGCAGGCCTTTATGTCCATGTCGCAAATGTAGAGTCCCGAATTTGCTGCAGCCACAATCATCTTGAAAGTAGCCTAGTTTAGGCCTGAGAGGAGATAACATTCTACAATTTACACAGAATTTTTCTCCTCTGTTGATCTCGCGACGTTGTTGGCGAATTTGTATATGCTTATAAAAACAAAATACCACTTAATTTCGGGTTAAAATGCATTAACACGCGTTATTGAATTTTGTCCCGACTCCCGAGTAAAATATTTACCAATTTTCTTTGTAATGCCTTACATTAGCCTACCACGTTACAAATTAGGCCCATTAGGCCTACATTATGAAACTTTTATAACGCGTTACTCCCAACACTGTATAGGCACAACAAAACACTAAGAGGGGAATTATGCATGCATAATTTAAAAATAACTCAATAGGGCTACTTGGCTACGCCAATCCAGGTTTCCATTACAGCACCGCGGACGTTCAATGAACGCATGAAAGCGGATGGTTTGTTTAAAAATCCCGACAGTCTTTCAACTACATGGAACGTAAATTAAATTAAATATCAAACTAAACCGAAAATGTCATGCTTTTGAATGCCTACCAGTATGTCAGCTCCAAAGAAACGATGTCTCAAAAAAAATAAAAAAACTCGATAAGAAAATAAAGGGTCGTTTCGGAATACAATCCTGCCCCTAAAGGCCTGTACTTTGTCTTATGACCCCGTCATAATTTGAGGATTTACAGTATCTAAGTAGACAAACTGGCTTCAGATAT
>NC_063203.1:30845748-30885748 GCF_017589495.1 Alosa alosa
GGATGTGTGTGTTCATGGGCTGCTTAAAGCCTCTTGAGCTTTAATGTTGGTTTTGATTGGTTTTGAAATATTATCAAAGGTATGCACACACACACACACACACACACACACACACACACACACACACACACACACTAAATATAGCATACTCTCCACCACACACTGTTCAGTTTCAACTGTCCCACACACTTGCAGAACACACTTTGATATACTGTAGATCCTCCTACACAATCATACGCACACACACACACACACACACACACACACACACACTCACTCACACACACACACACACAGTAAACTCCCCTGCAGCCATTTTCTCATTCCATTTGGATCGGCACATACTCTACCTGGAGGACACACACACACACATTCTCTACCTGGAGGACACACACACACACACACATACTCTACCTGGAGGACACACTGCCTTAAAATGCTTCTCAACACACACACACATGACACACACACACATCCAGCACACTCGGCCAGAACACTCAACCTGGTCTAATGCATTTAATATCAGTGTGCTCAAGTGTGTGTGTGTGTGTGTGTGTGTTAAGTTATCTATATGTCAACACAGCAGCATTACGTAAATGAAAAGGGTATGTAAAAGTGTAGGCACAGAGAAACTCTCCACTATTACCGCATAATGCTGCCGCACGCACGCATTACTTTATTAACGCGACACGCACGCACGCACGCGCGCACGCACGCATTACGCGCATTACACGCGCACGCACACGCACGCATTACCGCACGCATATCGCATTACCACACGCACGCACGCATTAACACGCATTGCCACGCACAATATCGCACGAAGCATTAATACCAAGCACACACGCGCAGACAATAATACGCTGCATTACTCACACGCACAAATAGCGCATTACGACACAATGCGCATTACACGCTATCGCATACACGCATTTCTACACACACGCTCGCATTACACACGCCGCATTACCTCACCACACACACACACACACACACGGTTGGCTGTGAGAGTCATTGGGTCACTCACCAGCAGCGAAGGTCAGTCCTGCACTGAGCAGGACACACACGACAGCAAGCTGAAGCATTTCCATGGCGACGGCAGTAAGTGAGGGGGATCCTCTCCTGTCCTCCGTGTCCCTCAGTTTGCCTGAGACAGCCACGGCCAATCCCATAAGAGATAAGAAGTCAGGCCACGCCCTTCCTGGACTCACTCAGCCAATCACACCTCACACACATCATCAGATAAGATAGAAGGTCACAGACTTGGACCTCACATCTGGACCAACAGGTACAGTAAGTCCTCATCACATCTTGACCAACAGGTAAGTCCTCATCACATCTTAAACAGGTAAGTCCTCATCACATCTGGATTCACAGGTAAATTTAAATCACATCTAGATAGAAGTGATAGGTGAGTTGTGATTTGGACAGGTGAGTTGTGATTAGGATTAGGACAGGTGAGTTGTGATTAGGACAGGTGAGTTGTCATTTTGACAGGTGAGTTGTGAGTTGTGATTAGGTAGGACAGGTGAGTTGTGATTAGGATTAGGACAGGTGAGTTGTGATTAGGACAGGTGAGCTGTGATTAGGACAGGTGAGTTGTCACATGCGGACTGACAGGAGTTGTTCTGGGTTATGCTACCTCAAATCCACAGCAACCACAGCAGCAGCTCTCTCACACACACCAAGGAAAGGCTCTGGGAGGGTTCTCAGGTCACGGCTTGAGGCTTGAGTCTGTTTAATGCTAGATTTGACTTACACAAAACAACAGCTTTCCAACCTCTAGCCAGTGTGTGTGGGTGTATATGTGTGTGTGTGAGAGACTAGCCACCCACCAACATCACTTCCAGCAGCAACATAGTTTTCCAAAGAGGTCTCCCATCCAAGTACTAAGCAAGCCCACCACCACTCTAAACCCACCCCCACTCTAAGCCACACCCCACTCTAAGCTCCACCCCCACTCTAATCTGACCAGTGATCTGACCTGTGATCTGACCTGACCAGTGATCTGACCAGTGAACTGACCAGTCATCTGACCAGTGATCTGAGTGATCTGACCAGTCATCTGACCAGTCAAAGCTGTGGGAGCGCCGGGCCGCAGTGTCTGCACGCGCCACCATCTTGATTTCAACACCTGTTCTCATCTGTCTGTTTGTATGTTTGTCTTATTCTTAAATGTCTGATGTCTGTTGTGTCATGTGATGTCTGTTATGTCATGTGATGTCTGTTGTGTCATGTGATGCACTACACTGATGTCTGTTGTGTCATGTGATGTCTGTTGTGTCATGTGATGCACTACACTGATGTCTGTTGTGTCATGTGATGCACTACACTGATGTCTGTTGTGTCATGTGATGTTTGTTATCGGAACGTCACCTATTTCCGCCCGTCCCCCATTACCGCCCTCTTATCTGTATGTCACTTAATATTCATTTCTGTACAAACCAAGACGGCGGATTCGTAAAGATACACAAGCACCCACACCATAAGTGTAACTAAATTAGCTATGTACCAAAAAAGACATTTTAACGTGACTCGAAGAGCTGTAAACAGTGTTGTAAGGCTGCTTGTACAAATCCGCTTGGAGCTCCGAGAATTATTGGTCTAACAGTTGATGTGCCGATGGAAATAGGGCACCCACCAGCCCAGCACCAAACTCTGATCATGGTAAACAAAATCGGGTTTTGAAGGCAGTAAATGCTCCCATTAACTCATTGAATGCCAAGCTGTTTTCGGAAGCTTTGTCCTAGAGTGCCAGCAATCTAGACCATTGTTGATGATTTTTGTACAGCCACAGCATATTCTGTGTTATAGCTATGAACACATACAATGGCTCGTTTGGAAGGTGAGACTTTAAGCTCTCAGTGGGTGCAAACCGTGTATTTCTACACGCCTCTGTTCCTGAGAAATCCCAAGCTAAACAGTGGCTAGTTTTATCAAAATCATTTTTTTTTTTCTAGAAATGGAGATATAACATCTTTCATGAAATATGAAGTGTTGCCTGTAAACTTACCGGGAAGTGATCAGCGAGACCTGGCGAGACTGCCACCTAGTGATAGACCCACGAAAATGGCCTGGTTTTGAGGATGACGCATGTGTCCCTGATTCACCCAAAGCGCAACCGAAGTTATGATAAAATGTCCAGATAAAATGTCTAGATTTTGTGCGTTTCATGTTTTCTCTTCGTCATATATTTCATTTCCATTCATCACAGAGTTCCCAAAAATCACATATAAGGTGTGTTAGAGTGTCTAGTTTCAGTAATTAAAAAAAAGCTAAAAGCGAAAAATATCAAGTTTGGCACTCAACGCATGGGAAGGAAAAACGTAATATTACGTTTTTGGCACTCAATGAGTTAAGAGCCAAACCAGATTTTGTTCGAATCTACACACCCATGGCTACCGGAAAATGTAAGGTTTATTTATCAAATGTTATGTTGAAGTATTCAAAAAATCTTTGTTTTAGAATTTTCGAACGAAAGGGGCGGTAGTTGGTGCTTTTACGATGTCATGTGACATGTGTTGTGTCATGTGATGTGTGTTGTGTCATGTGATAAAAATGTGAAGCGAGACATGACATACATAAAACTTCCCTGAACAGACAAACTGTGTGTGTGTGTGTGTGTGTGAGACCAACCAATTGGCCCTCTGGGGGCAAATAAAGTTTGTCCTTGACCTCACGATGATGTCACACACACACACACACACACTCCTGGCGAATTTGCACACCATTTTCTCTCTCCCCATCACACACACATATGATCTGCTATCGTTAATTAATTCATTGTTCCTGATGAAATATTTATGCTTTCATTTATGAGCTGCTGGAGTTCAAAGGTGTTTGGAAAAATCAGATTAGACCACATTCAGAGAGAGAGAGAGAGAAGAGAGAGAGAGAGGAGAGAGAGAGAGAGAAGAGAGAGAGCGAGAAGAGAGAGAGAGAAATGGGCCACACATGGGAGAGACATGGGCCCTAAAAATAAATTCTGAAAAAAACAAGGTCTTAGTATTTCAAAAACTTTCCAAGCTGCAGGGAAACACCAACCATTTTAAAATAGGCAACAGGACAATTGACCAGACAAATAACAACACCTATCTAGGCATAACTCTGACTTCAACGGGGCACTTCGGCTTGGCTGTGAAGGAACTCAAAGAAAAAGCAAAAAGAGCATTTTATGCCATTAAAAGATCAATTAGATTGGAGCTACCAATTAGAATTTGGATTAAACTTTTTAAAACTGTGATCGAACCAATTGCACTATATGGCTCTGAGGTATGGGGTTTAGGACATGAATTCTCAACCTGGGATAAACACCCAATCGAAGCCCTGCATGCAAAGTTATGCAAAAGTATCCTCCGGGTACAGAGGAAGACGCCATTGTGCATGCACAATGCATGCAGGGCAGAATTAGGCCAATACCCCCTTATCATCAATATTCAAAAAGGAGCCCTCTAATTCTGGCAACACATTAAAATGAGCCACCCCGACTCACTCCACCATCTAGCCATGAAAAGCCAAGAACAAAACATAGGAAGGAGCCCACTTAGCCAACTTGTCCTGAGACTCAGTGACCTCACACCATCCCACATCACTGAGGCCCGGGACAATGTTACAGTAGCAAGAAAAATTAGACCCAACCAAATTACAAACAATGAAAAGGAAAATTACATCACCTATTGGAAAGAAGTAACCCAAACACAATCTAAATTACAATGTTATTTGGCCCTAAACGTGAATACACACAGCTACTTACCTGAGTACACTGAAAGACCCAAAAAACTCAGGAAAACCATGACTATGTGTACAGACTCAGTGAGCACAGTCTCTCCACTGAAAAAGGCAGACACAGGCAGACCTGGCTGCCCAGAGAGGAGAGGCTATGCTCACACTGCAGCTTGGGGGCTGTGGAGACAGAGCTCCACTTCTTAACAGAATGCCCAAAATATGAAGAAATACGGACATTATTTTTCAACAAATTAAATTCAACCCTCCCTGAATTCCAAACCTGGACAAATGAGGCTAAATTGCCTTACATCCTCGGTGAGAATGAGGATGTGGTTATTCTGGCTGCAAAATTTGTAGCAGCCTGCCACAACCTGAGGGACAGCCAGTGAGGCCACAACTACAAACAATGTTGTATATTTGTTCTTATTATTAGAATCGTTGTCCACTTTTATGTCCTCCTATATGTGAATTCCACAATTCTGTTAAACATGTATTTATTTTCAATTTTGTCCTCTTTACCTCTTATGTGTACATGTAATTGAGCTTTGGCAATAATGTTCATGCAACGTTCATGCCAATAAAGCTTTCTTGAATTGAATTCAATTGAGAGAGAAGAGAGAGAAGAGAGAGAAGAGAGATAGAGAAGAGAGATAGAGAAGAGAGCAGCAATAAATAATATTAACATATATCACTCACACATACACACAAGTGAGAAATAAATATAATTCAGGGTAAGATGTCTGTGCAACTGAGTGTAATCTGTGCATCGTCTCTCAGAATAATCCTCCTGTGCAGGGCCAGAGGGGAGGCATTGTAGACTGATACAGAACTTCACAGGAATGAGGTTCTGTTACAGTCTTTATTTCACCTCCAGGTGGAAACACTTTGTTGTCTGAGCAGCAGTTTTGAGGTCAAATTCTTACCTGTGTAGGAAGTATGTGTGTGTGTGGTGAGGATTAAGGTTGTTTCTTACTTGTGTAGGAAGTGTGTGTGTGGTGAGGATTAAGGTTGTTTCTTACTTGTGTAGGAAGTGTGTGTGTGTGTGCGGTGAGGATTAAGGTTGTTTCTGTTAATGTTGAAGTTGACATGAGCTCTCCCGGCAGCACTGTTGCATTTTCAGAAACACAGCGCCTTCTAGTGTTTAGAACACTTAAGAAAGTGATCGATCATCCACATGAGAAAGATATAGAGGATCGGCGACCTCTAGTGGACACAATGCACACTACTCCATTTCCAAACACGGCAAGGGTGAACGACTATTACTATGGTTACATTATTTTTAAATGTATTAATTTTAGCAGATGTTTCTATCGAAAGTGACTTCCAAAATGAGAAAGCCCTCAGGTAGGAATTACTAATGCATCCTCAATACTGTTACTAGAGGCTAGGAGTGCAGGCATTCTAATGCTGTTACTAGAGGATAGTGCAGGCATTCTAAGTACTAGTCTAAGTGTGGCAAGAGAAGGGCTCTATCAGCAGCAGGGGGTTGATGTTACTTGGTGTTTTATGCCCCCAACGTTGTCTTCAAGGCAGCGCTGCCTGGAAGGCGCTATGGTCAGGCATGGGTTAAGATTAGGGTTAGGTTTAGGATTAGGCATGGGTTAAGGTTAGGGTTGGGGTTAGGTTTAGGATTAGGCATGGGTTAAGGTTAGGGTTAGGTTAAGTCAGCGGTGGCAGCGCTGCCTGGAAGACGACGTTAGGGGCATAAAACACCATCGAGCGGAGCGACAGACACAGGATGACCCATCAGACATACACACACAGACGCAGGATGACCCATTAGACATACACACACACACAAACAGACGCAGGATGACCCATCAGAAGTGCCCTTGAGCAAGGCACCTAACCCCTCACTGCTCCCCGAGCGCCGCTGTTGTTGCAGGCAGCTCACTGCGCCGGGATTAGTGTGTGCTTCACCTCACTGTGTGTGTGTGCGTTTCACTAATTCACGGATTGGGATAAATGCAGAGACCAAATTTCCCTCACGGGATCAAAAGAGTATATATACTTATACACACACTGATCTGGCCATAGCTCAGCTTAATGGAATGGATGACATCACACACATAATTATCACCAGGGCAGCTTGCGGCGCCAAGGCCTCATTAATGAAGACAAGGCACAGGAGGACAGGTAATTACACAACCTAGGTACACACACACACACACACACACACACACACACACACTAGACGTGCTGACACACAGAGGCAGACAAACCCAAACGATTGCGTGCACACACAGAAAGTCACAGACAAACCCAAACGATTGCAGACAGACACACACACACACACACAAACAGACAGGTACACATGCAGAGTCTGAGTGCTTTTTAACTGCAATATTATTTATTGTCTTGTCTAGTCCAGTTCAGAGCTGTGTAAAGAAGCCTAGGTACACACACACACACACACAGGAAAACACACGCAGAGTCTGAGTGCTTTTTAACTGCAATATTATTTATTGTTTTGTCCAGTTCAGAGCTGTGTAAAGAAGCTATTAGTTTTCTCTTCATTAAATACTTCAGAAAGAAAAGCCCAAACAGAACACAAAACAAAAAATTATTTACAAAAATGTGATTCAATTTGTAATCAATAAACCGGGTGCCTCCACCTCTCCCTCGGCCATGAAGAGAGAGGGAGCAAGGGATGAAGAACGAGTGTGGAGAACAAGTGGGGTGGTTAAGCGCTTTCAGAAGAAAAGCAAGAAGTCGTTTCTCTTCAAACGAGTGTGTTCCACACACACACACACACACGCACGCGCGTCCCAGCGGCCTCAGGAGAGGATTTCAAGTTGAGACATTAGTGCCTCATACTTGTCCTTTGCCCATCCCTCCTTCTCTTCTCTTCTTCTTTCTGAGAAAGGGGGATGACGTCCAGGGGCCAGAGGGGGCTGTTTGGACAGCACTGCCCACTCGTTAGACAAAGTTCAAAGTTCACATCCTTTGTTGGCCTCGCCCCTGTCCTGTCACTCTACAGACAGGAAGTGAGCAGGAGCCGATCACAGCTTCCCATTGCTGTCCTCATTAGCATATCCTTCCCACGTATGAAAACCAGGAAGAACAAAGTCACACTGCAGAAGCCTGTCTCACGACGCCACACACACACACACACACACACACACACACACACACAGAGAATCCCATCCACACAATTTCTGAAAAATAAAGATTTGAACAGCATTACTTTCACACACACACACACACTCTCTTCGGTTGTCATGGATTCCCTATGGCAACAGGACATCGAGGAGAGGGAGAGAGTGAGAGAGAGAAAACTAAATTAAGAGGGGGAAAAGAGAGTCTATTTTCCCAGAACGCACTGCAGGCCTGGAGCTGGGCCCTGTGAGGACACTTGGCTTTACTCTGAAGGCAGCATCTGAAACACATTCAACACAAGCGCTCCCACGCGGCCCACGCCATCTCTTCTCCCCGCCCGGCCTTTCCACCCAGTTCCTCCCTCCCTTCCTCCCGGCCCCGTCCGGGCGCCCACAGCACCGGGCGGGCCTGTCTCTAGCTGTTGTCTGATTCGTCCTCGGCCTCCCGTAGCCAGGTGAAGAATGCGGTGACGGACTTGAGGGCCACGCCTTTGCCCACCTGCTCCGCCGGGTCCTTACTCGACTCCCAGCGGTAGAACGCCTCCTCCCGGATCACGTCCTCGTCGTACAGAACGTCAAAGAACATCCGCAGCAGGTCTGAAACACACACACACCATGTTAACACACTTTTAGTGTTTGCTCTTGTGTTAAACAACATCTGTCAACACAAAACCAAACCATAAACTCACACATACCAGGGATCAGATTAATTTAACACTATTATGATATGCGATCCTTTACATTTAACACTTATAGGACTGATCCTTTAATTTAAGACTTATATGATATGACTGATCCTTTAATTTAACACTTATTTGATATGACTGATCCTTTACGTTTAACACTTATATGATATGACTGATCCTTTAATTTAACACTTATATGATATGACTCATCCTTTACATTTAACACTGTATAATATGACTGATCCTTTACATTTAACACTTATATGACTGATCCTTTACGTTTAACACTTATATGATATGACTGATCCTTTAATTTAACACTTACATGATATGACTCATCCTTTACATTTAACACTTATATGATATGACTGATCCTTTACATTTAACACTTATATGACTGATCCTTTACGTTTAACACTTATATGATATGACTGATCCTTTTTTTAACATTTAACACTTATATATGACTGATTTAACCTTATATGACCGATCCTTAACACTTATATGATATGACTGATCCTTTAATTTAACACTTACATGATATGACTCATCCTTTACATTTAACACTTATATGATATGACTGATCCTTTACGTTTAACACTTATATGACTGATCCTTTACATTTTGTGATCCTTTACATGTAACACTATATGATGACTGCGATCCTTTACATGTAGCACGTATGACACTAGCGGAGCAGCTGTAGTGTAATTCCTGATTCCCGTTTGGCTGCTGGGTGTGTGCAGCATCTTTAATAGGATTTCCATTGGAACTTGCTGTGTGACCTCTGCTGGAGGAGAACTCTCATCACACACACACACACGCACGCACACACCACACTGGAATCTCACACACACACACACAAACACACACGTACGCACGCACACACCACACTGGAATCTCACACACACACACACCACACTGGAATCTCTCACACACACACACACACAGCACACTGGAATCAAACACACACACACACACACCACACTGGAATCATCACACACACACACCGGAATCACACACACACACACACACACACACACACACACCACACTGGAATCACACACACACTGGAATCTCACAGACACACACACCACACCGGAGTCATTACATCATCATACACCATACTGGAGTCATCACACACACACACCACACACATCATACACACACACCACACTGGAGTCATTACAACATCACACACCACACTGGAGTCATTACAACATCATACAGTACAGCATACTGGAGTCATCACACACACACCACACTGGAGTCATTACACCATCACACACACACACCATACTGGAGTCATTACAACATCACACACCATACTGGAGTCATCACACCATCACACAGGAGTTGTTTGCTTCTCCCAAGGACACACACACACACACACGCTCACACACACACACACGCTCACACACACACACACACACACACTTACTGGGCGGTTGTTCCAGTTGCACCATCAGGCTCTGGAGGGCGTAGAGGGCCTGCAGCTCCTTCTCCTCACCTTTCAGGTAGCGCTGCAACAGCACGGCCCTCTGGGTAATCTGCTCCACGTCCACCTTATAAGGCTTCTCACCTGCAGACACACACACACACCATTTTTACTACAGATGAGTGAATGGGATTTGCATAGATGCAGGATTCTGATGGTCCATAGGCAGAATGTGATTGCAACAGATACTCTGTTCTGATTGGCTATAGACTGTATGTGACTGTAATAGATGCATGTTTCTGATTGGTTGTAGCTGGTTTTCATGAGGTCCCAAAGGGGTGTGCTAAGTTCCACTGGTTGTGTCGTGTGTTGCGTTGCTAAGACACAGTTCCACTGGTCCTGCAGTGTTGAGTAGGAGTTAAGTTGTGTCGTGTTGCTAAGACACAGTTCCACTGCAGTGTTGTGTCGTGTTGTTAAGACACAGTTCCACTGCAGTGTCGTGTTGTTAAGACACAGTTCTACTGGTCGTGCAGTGTTGTGTTGTGTTGTTAAGACACAGTTCCACTGGTCGTGCAGTGTTGTGTTGTTAAGACACAGTTCCACTGGTCGTGTCATGTTGCTAAGACACAGTTCCACTGGTCGTGCAGTGTCTTGCAGTGCAGTGTCGTGTCGCTAAGACACAGTTCCACTGGTCGTGCAGTGTCTTGCAGTGCAGTGTCGTGTCGCTAAGACACAGTTCCACTGGTCCTACAGTGCTAAGGAGAAGGAACTCACAGATGACTGCAGCCTGACAAACGGCGATCATCAATGCTCTCACAAACGCACTGGACACCACCTGCTTCTCATCCAGGTTCGCCTGCAACATACACACACGGTCATTAGTGCCCTCACAAACACATGGACACTACCTGCTTCTCATCCAGGTTCGCCTGCAGGACACACCTCTACACACACCTCTACCCATTCGGTGGTTCTCTCTCTCTCTATCACACACTCACACACCCTCTACCCACTCGTATATTTTGCTGGTTGTCACACACACACCTCCACCCAGTCATAGATGCGCTGGTTGGACACACACACACACACACACACACACACACACACACACACACACACCTCCACCCAGTCGTAGATGCGCTGGTTGTCTGGTTTGTCCTGCAGGAGGCGCTCTAGCTCCTCTCTCAGCTGTTGAGGACTGCGCAGCTCCGCTCCCTTCTCCGTCTCTGAGCCCACGGTGTACTCTACCGTCTGGACACAAGGTTGGAATGGAACAACGTTTGGAACCTTTGGATAGGTTTATGTTTTCCTGTGAACGCTTTGGCAATGCATCATATGATTTGTCATGCCAATAAAGCATATTTGAATTGAATTGAATTGAGAGAGAGGGAGAGAGAGAAAGACAGAGAGGGGAGGGAGAGAGAGAGGGGGGGAGAGAGAGAGAAAGAAAGACAACATTTCTTTGAAGCGACTTGTTTTCTCCTCGAGCGGTGGTAACCACATTGCAAAGGCAAAGTTCCCAAAGTCTGTATCTATACCAAGATGGACAATCAATCCCTGCTGAGCTCACTCACTGCGGTGACAGGCCATCTACAATGTGGGGTGCTAACGCTAACCCTAGACGTGGTGGATCTGACAGGTTTATGAGGTCATTATGAGGTCACCATAATTAATGGTGGATCTGACAGGTTTAGGAAGTCATTACAAGGTCATTATGAAGTCACCATAATTATTGGGGGATCTGACAGGTTTAGGAGGTCATTATGGGGTCATTATGAGGTCATTATGAGGTCACCATAATAGAGTCCCGAAGTGTGACGTAGCGTTTCCATGACAGCAGAATCACTGGATCTAAACAAACTTTCGAAGTGGCTTAAATAGCATTGAATGTAGACATGTGGCATCATTTCTAGCTAATAAAAATAAATATATCCATTTAAACATGTTTTACCTGCTAGGCAGCAGCTTAGCCACATAACACGGATTTCCTGGCAGGTGTAATAGAAAGAAACAAAATTCCAGCGGATATTTCACGTCTTCTCAAAGAGAGAAGGCGGCTGTTAAGAGTGCCGTTTTTTGACAAAAATAAAAAATAAAGCCAAAACACGTCCGTGAATTTAAGGATTTTAACCGCATGTTGTGAAGTTACATGCAGGTCTCTTTTACGGAGGAAACCCATGCTAAAATAAAACCTGTCAGCCAATGAATTTGATTGTGTTGGTATGAATATACGCTTGTAGTATGATTCCTACAGTGTAAAAAATATACTAACGTCTTAGAGACTTTGTAAAATTATTGAAATAGATTAAGAAAGCCACCGCTATGGTGATTACTAATGGTTGATTGATTTGTTTAGATCCAGTGATATCGCTGCCTTGACAACGCTACGTCATGGCTCTACTAATAGTACACGATACTCTATTAATGGGGGATCAGACAGGTTTCGGAGGTCATTATGAGGTCACCATAATTAATGGGGGATCTGATCACTGCTGACCCCTGACCTTTTCAGTCACAAACTTGTTGACGTCTTCGTCCTCCGGCAGGAAGTCCCTCCAGTTAAGCCCCGCCTCCAGCCACATAGATGCAATCTTTTTATGACTCTGAAAACACAAACGCACACGTACACACACACGCAGTGAGAACACATTACAGACACACACATAAATATAACCAACTACAAACTGTAAATTCTTT
Source organism: Alosa alosa (assembly GCF_017589495.1). Taxonomy (NCBI): domain Eukaryota; kingdom Metazoa; phylum Chordata; class Actinopteri; order Clupeiformes; family Clupeidae; genus Alosa; species Alosa alosa. The sequence goes on from NC_063203.1 coordinate 30,858,393, forward strand.
TAATATGAAGTAATTGAATACTTTCAGTAATGTCATTACGGTATGTATATGATATTGTGACAGTCATTATACTGGAACAAATATATATCTATTATATCAACAGTGCGCACACATACACACACCATTCCTTTGGAGAGCAGGTTGAGGATCTCAGCCAGCAACACTCCTGCTTTTGCCATAGGCTGCAGCGGCTTGGCCACCTCCCTAAGAGATAAGAGGTCAGAGTTCAGCGGTCAACTACTACACACACACACACGTGTGTGTGTGTGTGTGTGTGTGTATGAGTGTTTAAATGCACAGAGCAGGTGGCAGGGTAGGCCTCAGATGAAGCCTGGGGCTAACCTGAAGAGCGTGCCCATGGGGATGCCTCCCTCCTGGAGCATGGGAGCAATGATCTCAGCCAGGTAGAGCCAGATGTGGGGAATGTCAATGGCCATGTCCTCAGCCACCTCCAGGATCTCATAGAGACTAACACACACACACACACAAACACAGCATTAACAACTGCAGCTACATACACACACACACACACACCATTAACAACTACAGCCACACACACACAGAACGCCTACACAGCCGCCTAAGCTGCAAAGCGCTGTGTGAAACACTAGAAGGGGTGCGTCACGATTCTGCCGATTCTTCTTCTCCTCACGCTGCGACACAGGTGCGTGGATATGAGTGTCATGATTTCCGTTTCCATATGCATATCGTTACAGCCTCACTACAGTCACACTCGCACACACAGCATTAATTACAACAGCCACACACAAACGCACAGTATTAACTACTAGTCACACACGCACCACACACACACACAGCATTAACTACTACAGTCACACACACACACACACACACAGACAGCATTAACTACTACACACACACACACACACAGCATTAACTACTACAGTCACACACACGCACGCACCAAACACACACAACATTAACTATAACAGCCATACACACACACACAGCATTAACTACTACAGTCACACAACACACACACGCACGCACACACACACGTACACTCACCCCTTGTAGTACTGTTGTGTGCTGAGCGTTCCTGCTTTGATGAGCTGCTGGAGCAGCATACCCATGTGTTCCCGGGCCATGGAGCTTCTCTCCAGAGTCGCCTCGATGCCCACGCGCACAAACAAGCCCAGCAGGGACGGACACTGCAGCTCAGACACACACTGCAGAGCCTCCTGCAGAACACACACACACACACACACACACATACACGCAGAACACACACACACACACACACCATGTGAGAGACCGCACCGATGAATGTTGTGTTACACGTGCCACACTCAGATAATACATGCGGTAACACTTTTTAATAACTAAACACAATTAGGGCTGTCACTTTTGTGAAAAAATCTTGTCGATTTTTTGAGACATAATAAACCATTGAATCGATTGTAAAATCGATTTTCCATGTCTAAAGACGTTTCCATTTTCAACGGCAAATATAGGCCAATCCACGGACAACTAACAGGCATCAGGATGAACGTAAAGAGGGCGTTTGTAGACGCTTGAGCAATATTTCTGATGATTTATTGGCGTGAAGTTTTGTGTAAAATGACAAACAGGAGTGCAACATTCTCAAAAAACAATAGACAGAGTGGACTGCCATAACATCAATGAAAAACATTACTGCAGGCTTCAACATGGCTGTTTACGATAAGAAATGTCAAACAAATTTGGCCTACGTTGACTAAAATTGGTGGGAATTTTCTTTTTCTGCTTGTTTGTGAGTTTTGTTAGATCTATCTTTTTTATTTGTTTAATTTGTTTAAAATTAACAGTGTACATATTTGGTTAAAATCGATTCTCTATTTTAGTTTTCGAAACTTTGTGTTAGTTGGTCAACTCAATTGTGCAATTGATTTTCCAGGTCGTTGATGTGGAGGTACTCCTCGATGATGCATGGTGCTGCGGTGTGTGTACCTTCAGGGTCAAGATGTGGGAGGTACTCCCGATGATGATGGTGTGTGGTGTGTGTGCAGGTAGCGTGTGTACCTCCAGGTCGTTGATGTGGGAGGTACTGATGATGCATGGTGGTGGCAGGTGTGTGTACCTCTGTCGCAGGTATGTGGTCGCTGATGGAGGCACCAATGATGGCGGTGTGGGTGGTGGTATGCGGTGGTATGTGTGTGTGTGTGTGTGTGTGTGTGTACCTTCAGGTCGTTGATGTGGAGGTACTCCTCGATGATGGCGGGTGTGCGGGTGTGCGTGTGTATGTGTGTGTGTGTGTGTGTGTGTGTGTGTGTGTACCTTCAGGTCGTTGATGTGGAGGTACTCCTCGATAATGGCGCTGGATTTCTTCTCCATCTCCTCTTCACTCAGAGCTGGTTTAGTTTTAGGTGGGGCAGGGGAGTGGGGTATGTCATCATCATCATCAATAACAGTCATCAATACTGGTATAAACATCACACACACACAATATCATCAATAACACAGTTGATCTGAATCAATGTCTTGATTGCTGTGAGAATGTTATACCAGGAGTTTTTCTCAGATTGTTGTAGTGTGTGTTAGATGTGGAGGGTAGATTTATGTGTGCACGCACACACACACACACACACACTGATATCCAAACACACACAAACCCTCTGATATCCAAACACACAAACACACACACAGAGATATCCAAACACACACACACACTCTCTGATATCCAAACACACACACACACACACACACACACACGCTTCCTTGTTCCCGCCCGCTCCTAATTACCAAGGCTTGATTGGTTATTGTTGCCACTGGCGACGCGTTACGCCTGCCGGTCATGCTGTCTGGTCCTCCGGTATTGTGAAGGCCAGGCTCATGGGCTGCTGGGATGCTCCTCCCGCTGATCGCCCTCAAGGCTAATGGTCCACCCCTGTCATCAATCAGCCAAGCGGCCCGCCTCCGATCCATCCCGACTAAGCTGACCTCCCGCCTCCCGACTGGAACTGTTCCTGTGTGTGTGTGTGCAGGCATAAGTGTGTGTGTGTGTGTGTGTGAGTAATAGTAGAGAGAGAAATAGAGGCAGAAGAGTTTATTTCTCAATGCTCGAAACATAAAATGCTAATGGTGAACACGTCTGTGTGTGTGTGTGTGTGTATAGATATGTGTGTGTGTGTGACTGACCTCTGTGGGGCTCTCCTGTCGGGTTCCGGTGCTGAGGACGAAGGCTGCTGCAGCGCTGAGAAACGATTCAGAGTACTGGTACGAGCAGAGTCCTGAGCTGTACACACACACACACACACACACACACACTCAGTGACTAAATGAACCATGACTGCCAAATTAAATGTGTTCTGAATCGCCTCAAGTTGACTGGTTTGCATACTGTCTCTGACATCCACATGTGTGTGACAATATTTACAAACTACAGCATACCAATTAAATTATTTACAACCTACAACATACTTAATTATCAATATTTACACACTACAGCATACTAATTATCAATATTTACAAATTACAACATATTAATTATCAATATTTACACACTACAGCATACTAATTACAATTATTTACAAACTACAACATATTAATTATCAATATTTACAAACTACAACATACTATTTATCAATATTTACACACTACATCATACCAATTAACATTATTTACAAACCTTTTAAGTTCTTACAGTGATGATTTCAACACTCAAAATCAATTGAGCACGTAAACTTTGAGAATTGATGCAACTTCAAATACTCAAGTGTTCTGTGCAACCAAAACACACACCTGCACCCATACACTCTCACACACACACACACACCCATACACTCTCTCACACACACCTGCACCTATATTAATTTCTCGCTTTCACATTGTACACAATAATTCCTGCCCTATACACTTTCTCACACACACACACACACCTGCACCCATACACTCTCTCTCACACACACACACACACACACACACACCCTGCACCCATACACTCTCTCACACACACACCCGCACCCATACACTCTCCTACACACACACACACACACACACACACACCCTGCACCCATACACTCTCTCTCTCACACACACACACACACACACACCCATACACTCTCTCTCTCACACACACACACACACACACACACACCCTGCACCCACACTCTCTCACACACACCTACACCCACACACTCTCTCCCACACACACACACACCTGCACCCATACACTCTCTCACACACACACACACACCTGCACCCATACACTCTCTCACACACACACCTGCACCCATACACTCTCTCTCACACACACACACCCATACACTCTCTCACCACACACACACACACACACCTGCACCCATACACTCTCACACACACACAATACACACACACACACACACCTGCACCCATACACTCTCTCACACACACACACACACACCTGCACCCATACACTCTCTCACTCACACACACACACACACACCTGCACCCATACACTCTCACTCACACACACACACACACACACCTGCACCCATACACTCCTCACACACACACACACACACACACACACACACACACACACACCCATACACTCTCTCACACACACACACCCCATATACACTCTCTCACTCACACACACACACACACACACACACACACACCTAAAAAATCGCATACACCCTCTCTACTACACAATACACACACACACACCCTGCACTCCACACCCCTCTCACACACACCTGCACCCATACACTCTCTCACACACACACACACACACACACACACACACACACACACACACCCCTGCACCCACACTCTCTCACACACACCTGCACCCATACACTCTCACACACACACACACACACACACACACCCCTGCACCCATACACTCTCTCTCTCACACACACACCTGCACCCATACACTCTCTCTCTCTCACACACACACACACACACACCTGCTGTGCTTTGACTAACTTCAAGACTAATATAATTCGATTATTTTAAAATTAAAGATATTCGAACTAATTTTAGGGATCTCTTAATATTCAACCTGTAGCCTATGGAGATAATTTTTTGTGTATTTGCTTGTAAACTATTTTCAATTCAGATTCCGAGGATTTTTTTCACCCTGGTGAAGTAAAAATCACAGCTCATTAGCAAGGTTATTATTGGTCACCTGGGCTCCTGTAGGTGACGCTATATCCTGGCTGGTTCACGCTAGTGAGTCCCCACATTGACATAATAGACACTTTTATTTTAAACTTAACCTTCCTCTGATTTTAATCACCCAGTTATCAATCAAAGCAAACAGGGGAAAAGAAATAGCAACACAATCATGAAAAAACACTCAAATAAATAAATGTAGATAAGTCTGAATGAAAAGCAGCACTGGTTGAAGCCTTGAATATTGTAAACAAATTAACGTTAGCTTAATTTGCTAGTTTATCATAGTCTACTGGTTAGACTGTTCAGTTTCCCAATGCGTGTGTTTAAGTTTGAAATGAATACTTTTTTTTCCTTTGGGACAGGCCCTGCTTTGAGTCGCGGAATACTTTTCCATTTGCATCGGATTGAGATGATTAGAATTTAGCAGTCAATTTGAATGCAACAGTTTTGAACAAATCTGGCAGCATGCTAATGATGCTAAACCGGATTTAATAGCACTTAGTCAGTCAGCCTTGCACGACACGTTTGGATTACATGCATGCTGAGGGAGGATGCACCTGTTGAGAGAGAGAGAGTGCACGGGGGCAAGGAGAGTCTGTGTTGAGGTAACGTTAGGCCTACTTCATCTTCCACTCTGGTAGAGTTTGACATACTACAAATGCAAGATATATTTAGCTTATTTATTTATGGACAACGAAGGCAGGAGGTGTGTGTTGCTTTAATTATGAATGTCTTGAACGATTTTTTTTATTGATATCGACACATGTCTATTGAGATACATATCGCTATCGTTTTATCGCCCAGCCCTATGCTCAATAATAACATTTTTAACACACGCATAAAGCCTTACGTGCACGTAGTCTATTGACATTGACTGATACACTGCCCTCTGGTGGACAGAACATATAGAACTTAAGTTTGATACCAATATCGGTCTTACTGAATACATTTAATGGTTAAAATATTATTAATACATATTCGAATATATTCGAATTTAAATATTAATAAACAAACAAACTTCGAATATGATTTTTGGGCAAAAGTCAAAGCCCTAACCCATACACTCTCACACACACACACACCTGCACCCATACACACTCTCTCTCACACACACACACACCTGCACCCATACACTCTCTCACACACACACACACACACACACACCTGCACCCATACACTCTCACACACACACACACACACACTCACCGGCGTCGCTGGGCTTGGTTCCAGTCCCTCCGCTGCTTCCTTTGCCCCAGCTGCCCCACATTCCTTTACCCCCTGGGGCCAGAAGTGTGGTATTCAAGTCCAGCGCTCCGGGCTACACAGACAGGGACACACACACACACACACACACACACACAGGGACACACACACAGGGACACACACACACAGGGACACACACACAGGGACACACACACAGGGACACAGACACACACACACCACACACATGTGAAGAATTCACACAAAAAACAAGAACAAGAAATCAGAAATTCTAGTACAAATTCTCCTTCATACCGTAGTTCTCTCAGATATGGAATTAAAAAAGCCCCGCATCACATAGCCTTCACTATACCTAGAGATTGGCATGGTTTTATTTCAGTTAGCTGGTTTGATTTGCATTGAGAGATGAGCTTATGGAAAGTACCCCATGCCAATCTCTAGGTATGGTGAAGGGTATGTGATGATGTGAGGCTATTTTAATTCCAAAGGCCAAGGGAACTTTATCAGGATGCATAGTATCCTGGTTCCATGAAATAACTGGCCTTTAAAAATAAATATCTGCCTGCCTCTATGGGAATTTAACATAATAGGGATGTGTATATTTATGCCTCTTGTATTTTAAGGAAACAAATTTATTTATGATACATTATTTATTCACAAAGAAAATTGGTGTCCTTAAAAGTTTGATTATTTTTCCAAAAGATGATTTTTTATTCTTCTTTTTAGTCAACTTTAGCATGGGTGTGTAAACATATGAACACAACTGTATCAAGTCAACAGCATTTTTTCAGAAATTAATGTTTAAAAACAGTCAGTAATGGTCAGTAAATAGGGCTTTTATTTTATGTTGGGTGTGAGTCATCATTTAAATGGTATAACACTTTAACAACCACAAAGCAACTCGCTAAGGGCACCACTAGGGAAACAGTAATAAAATAATTTAAAGAGACAAGTTGTGCAAAAACGGGATAGGGTATTGTAATGGATAGGGTATTGATGGGGTATTGTAAGGGATAGGTTATTGATGGGGTATTGTAAGGGATGGGGTATTGTCCCAGGCATACCTTGGTTATCTTGGTGAGGCGCGTGGGGTCGATGGAGCGGTTCTTGGTGGAGATGGGCACAGTGTTCCAGCTCCTCGCCTGGCTTGTTACGGATCGGCTGCCCCCAGCCAGTAGGTGTGGCCCCCGCTGGCTCTCTGACCCTCGCCGCCCTTCTGACAGCAGCTGCTGACCTCACCTCCCCGCCTCCTCCAACTCCGCATCTTTATGGATCTGCTCGATGGTCTTCGGACCCTGGTCACCACGCCGAGGCACCCAACCGGACTACAGGGGGAGAGGAGGGGATACAGAGAGAGTGAGAAAGGGAGAGAGGGGAGAGAGGAGGGGGGGAGAGGAGGGGGGGAGAGAGAGGAGAGAGGGGAGAGAGAGGAGAGAGGGGAGAGAGAGGAGAGAGGGAGAGAGAGGGGAGAGAGGAGGGGGGAGAGAGAGTGAGAAAGGGAGAGAGAGAGGGGAGAGAGGAGGGGGGGAGAGTGAGAAAGGGAGAGAGAGGGGAGAGAGGAGAGAGGAGAGAGGAGAGAGGAGGGGAGAGGAGAGAGGAGAGAGAGAGGGAGAGGAGAGAGAGAGATACAGAGAAAGAGAGAGAGAAAAAGAGAGGGAGAAAAAGAGAGGGAGAGAAAGAGAGGGAGAGAAAGAGAGGGAGAGAAAGAGAGAGAAAGAGAGGGAGAGAGAGAGAGATGGGAGAGAGAGAGAGAGAGGGAGAGGGAGAGAAAGAGAGAGAGAGAGAGGAGTCAGATGATAGAAAACAGAGGAAGTTGAAGGGAGGGAGAAACTATTTTGTTGAAAAAACTGAACTCCGTCCCTCCTCCCACTCCCTTCCCCACTGAAGGCACTTCCAAAGAAATGAAACTGGGCCTTTCAGTAAACAAGCCCTGTGTGTGTGTGTGTGTGTGTACACACTGTTAAGACTAAAGATATCACTAGTTAAAGTATAACACCTTTAGGATTACCATAAACACACAAACACACACACACAATAAGACACCACTTTAACCTACTACCTCCCTCACAAACACACACACAGAGCACAAACTGTCCATGCCATCACAGCAAAAGAATCCCAGCCTTGCTCACCACTGGTATGACTCAGCAGGACTGTGATAGAAGTGTGATGGACAACTGTCCCAGCCTATGGCACAGAGCGGTTCTGCTTGAGGAACCACCCTGCATTAAAGAGCTGAGCTGTTCTTAGCCTCCAGGAGGCCCACTCAAGCCAGGGCTAAAGACTAGAGTGGGTGTCTATGAGGCTGTGTAATATCACCAGGCTAAAGATTCTCAGAGTGGGTGTCTCCGCGAGGCCGTACACAACAACAATACCACTCAAGCCAGGGCTAAAGACCTGAGTGCCCAGGCTGTGTGCACACACACACACACACACACACACACACACACACACACACACACACACACACACACACACACACACACACACACACACACACACACACACACACACACACACACACACACACTCAAGCCAGGGCTAAAGACTAGAGTGGGTGTCTATGAGGTTGTACACACACACACACACCTAGAAAAGACTAGGGGGTCTGTGCTGGTCAATAAATGTTGCATATGTTGGGGCATGGTGTGTGGCATAGAGAGGCCTGATAGGTGTGTGCAGGTGCGAGGTGGTGTGGTGTAGGCGTGTGTGTAGGTGTGTGTGTGTGTGTGTGTAGGTGTGTGTGTGTGTGTGTAGTGGTGTGTGAGTGTGTAGGTGTGCAGGTGTGTGTGTAGGCGCGCGTGTTTAGCGAGTTTGCGTGTGTGTGTGTTACCCGGCCTGAGGTTGGTCCAGAAGCACATCCTGCAGCATGAAGCGGATTCTTGAGGAGGTCTTCCTCTCCTTAATGATCTTCTCCATCTGGTGGAAGTACTGATCCATCCGTGGCTGGGAACAACACACACATTTACCACTTCATATCACACACACACTAGGTAGAAATACTGATCCATCCGTGCTGCGGAACAACATTACATTTACTAATTTCATATCACACACACACACACACACACACACACACACACACACACACACACACTAGGTAGAAATATCGATCCATCCGGTACAGGAACAACATAATATATTTACCACTTCATATCACACACACACACACACACACACACACACACTAGGTAGAAATACTGATCCATCCGTGGCTATGGGAACAACACACACATTTACCACTTCATATCACCCACCCACACACACACACACACATACACACACACCTTGGCCTTGTGGAAGTCGAGGTCCTTGCCGATGGTGGACAGCAGGCGGCAGAGGCACTCCAGGCTCTCCTCGTCGTGGTGCTTGAGCAGCTGACCACCTAGGTCGCAGGCATGATGGGTCTGCCAGCATCTTCAGCTTGAACAGCCCCCGATGAATCTGGAGTGTTTCAGCGACGCCTCTTCCGCCTGTTTCCCTGGCTTCCTTCCGCTCCTCGCCAAGGCACCTCCTCCTGACAGGAAGTGAGGTGCACCAGAGAGGAAGAGCGGATAAGAGACAGGAAATGAGGTAAAAAAAAGGAAAACAAGAAGCAGAGGGATAACAGAAGATTAATACACACAGGCACATATTCACACACACACACACACACACACTATCGCTTAACATACACACACGTTATTATTATTCACACACACACACACACACACACACTAACATACACATTATATTATTATTCACACACACACACACACACACGCTTAACATACACAATACTATTATTCACACACACACACACACACACACGCTAATATACACATACGCATATATTCACACATACATATTATTACACGCTAATATATTATTACACGTATATATTTACATATATACATACATTAATATATATATATAGGTAATATATTCATTATTATATTATTATTAATATATTAATATATATATATTTATTATATTCATACATACACACACACACGCTTAATATACACACACGCATATATTCACACACACATACACACACACACACGCTAACATACACACACGCATATATTCCACACACACATACACACACGCTAATATACACATAGGTACATATATTCACACACACACATACACATACAGGTATATATCTATACACACACACACACATGCTTAATATGCATAATACACACACACACACACGCTAACATGCACACAGGCACATATTCACACACACACACACACACACACACTAACATACATATTAATTTATTATATTCATTAATACATACACACACTAATATACACACACGCATATATTCACACACACACACACACACACGCTTAATATACATAATATTATTATTATTACTAATATGTATTATAGGTATATATTTACATTAATATTATTATCGCTTAATATACACGCATATATTCACACACACACATACGCTTAATATACATACACACGCATATATTCTACACACACACACACACACACACACGGCTTAACATACACACACGCACACACACACACACGAATATACACGTTATTATATTCACACACACACACACACACACACACACTAACATAATACACACACACACACACACACACTTAACATACACACAGGTACATATTCACACACACACACACACACACACACGTTAATATAATTATATATATATATATTATATATTATTATTATTATAATATATATTATAGGCATATATATATACACATACACACATGCTTAATATACATAGGTAATATATTCACACACACATACACGCTTAATATACATATAGGTACATATTTCTACACACACATATTATTATTAATACACGCTAATATATAATATAGGTACATATTCACACACACACACACACATGCTTAATATACATAGGTACATATTCACACACACATATATTATTACACGCGTAATATACACACACGCATATATTCACATACACATATTACACGCTTAACATAATAAATATTATCGCACACATTTGAATATGTACACAGGGCATTATATTCATTATTAATATTAATATCATAATATACATATAGGTAATACATATTCACACATATTACACACGCTTAATACACATAGGTATTATATTCATATTACACACACATTATCGCTAATATACACATACGCACATATTCATATTATTATTATTACACGCTAATATACACACACATACACACGCATATATTTCCACACACACACACATATTAATATACACAGGCATATATTCACACACACACACACACATTATCGCTTAATATACATATATTATTATTCACACACACACACACGCTTAACATATACACACGCACACACATTAATATTAATATATTACTAATATGCATAGTAATATATTCACACACACACGCTAACATACACACACAGGCACATATTCACACACACACACACACACGCTAACATACACACAGGCACATATTCACACACACACACACACACACACGCTAACATACACACACACACACACACACACGCTTAATATGCACATAGGTATATATTCATATACATACATAATATTACTAATATGGACACATAGGTAATATATTCCATACACACACACATACACACACACACACACACACACGCTAACATACACACACGCACATATTCACACACACACACGCTAACATACACACACACACAGGCACATATTCACACACACACACACACACACACACACACACACACACACGCTAACATACACACACGCACATATTCACACACACACACACACGCTAACATGCACACAGGCACATATTCACACACACACACTAACATGCACACAGGCACATATTCACACACACACACCACACACACGCACACACACACACACATATTATCGCTAATATAAACACACGATATATTTCCACATACACACACACGCTAATATATTAATAATAGGTATTATATTAATAATAGGTAATATATTCACACACACACACACACACATTATCGCTTAATATATATACACATAGGTAATATATTCACACACACACACACACGCTAACATACACACAGGCACATATTCACACACACACACGCTAACATACACACACGCACATATTCACACACACACACACACGCTAACATACACACAGGCACATATTCACACACACACACACACACATATACACACAGGCACATACACACACACACACACACACACACACTAACATGCACACAGGCACATATTCACACACACACACATATCATAATATATTATTGATTAATATATATTTCTTACACACATTAATATACACACACACACGCTAATATACATAATACGATATATTTTACACACACACACACACGCTAATATACATATATATTATTCACATTATTATTAATATCATAATATATATTAATAGGTATATATATACACACATATATATTATTAATATTATTATTACCTAATATGTACATAGGTAATATATTCACACATACACACACACGCTAACATACACACATATTCACACAGGCACATATTCACACACACACACACACACACACGCTTAACAGACACACAGGTAATATATCTACACACACACACACCAAGCCAGGGCTAAAGACCTGCGGGTGTCTATAAGGCTGTACACACACACACACACACACACACACACACACACACACACACAAGGCTACTACTAGCCACACACTCACCAGAAGATCAGAGGGTGTTCATGAGGTTGTACACACACACACATCTAGAAAAGACTAGGGTCTGTTATCAATAAATGTTGTGACATGTTAGTACAGTGTGGGCATATATCTGTGGTAGGTAGGCAGGTAGGTGTGGCAGAGTGTGGGTGCAGGTGGTGGTGTGCAGTGGCGGTGTGTGAGTGCGTGGTGCGTGTGAGTGGTGCAGGTGCGTGTGTGCAGGCGTGCGCAGGTTACTGAGCCAGTGTGTGTACATCTTTGAGGTCCAGCACATCCTGCAGCATGAAGCGGATTCTTGAGGAGGTCTTCCTCTCCTTAATGATCTTCTCCATCTGGTGGAAGTACTGATCCATCCGTGGCTGGGAAACACAATACATTTACCACTCTTTACACACACACTAGGGTAAATGATTGATCCCATCCTGTGCTATGGGAACAAATACACACATTTCTACCACTTCCATCACACACACACACACACACACACACACACACACACTAGGTAGAAATACTGATCCATCCCAAGGGCTATGGAACACACACACATTTTACCATAATTTCATATCACACACACACACACACACACACACACACACACACACACTAGGTAGAAATACTGATCCATCCGTGGCTATGGGAACAACACACACATTTACCACTTCATATCACACACACACACACACACACACACACACACTAGGTAGAAATACTGATCCATCCGGGTATATGGGAACAACACAATAATATTTACCATCATATCACCCACCCACACACACACACACACAGTTATTTATCATTACCTTGGCCTTGTGGAAGTTTGAGGCCCTGCTGATGGTGGACAGCAGGCGGCGAGGCACCCAGGCCTCCTCAATGTGGCGTTTGAGCAGCTTGACCACGCAGTCAGGTATGATGGGCCCGCCAGTATCTTTCAGCTTGAACAGCCCCCGATGAACGGATGTTGCCGCATGCACGCCCGCTTGTTTCTGGCCTTCCAGCTCCTCCAGGCGCTACATGTACCTCCTCCTGACAGGAAGTGAGGTACCAGAGGAAGATGATAAGAGATAGGAAATGAGGAAAATAAGAAGCAGAGGGACAATAGAAGATTAATACATATAGTACATATTCCACACACACACACACACACACACTAACATACACACACGCACATATTCACACACACACACACACACACACACACACACACTAACATACACACAGGCACATATTCACACACACACACACACACACACGCTAACATACACACACGCACATATTCACACACACACACACACACACACACGCTTAATATACATTAATAATTTATTATTATTTTACACACACACACACACGCTTAACATACACATACCTATTACACCAGTTGCCGCCACACACACACACACACTAACATACAACAGGTATATATTTCACATATACACACATATACATACATTATTAATATATATATACGCATATATTTCATATATATATATATTATCATAATATATATATATTTATATATTCATACATACATAATACATTAATATACATACGCATATATTCATATATTAATATTAATACACATATTAATAGTATATTATTATATACATATATATATATATTTACACATACATATTAATAGGTATATATTCATATTAATATATTAATATGTACACATATTATTACACGCTTAATATGTACATAGGTATATTTCATACACATATACATACATACATATTTAATATATACGTATATATTCACATATACATATACATACTAATATATATATACGCATATATTTCATATACACACACACGTTTAACATACACACACATATATACTAATATACAGGCACATATTCACACACACACACACACATACGCGTAATATATATATACGTATATTCACACACACACACATACGCGTAATATATACATGCATATATTTATACACACACACACACATGCTTATACACATACGCATATACATACACGCTTAATATACAGCACGTATATATTCTATATACATATACATACACTAATATATATATACGTATATATTCATATATACATACATTAATATATATATAGGTATATATTCTACATATATACACACATATATAATATACATACATGCACACATACGCTTAATATACATATAATATATATATTATACACACATATATACATACACATATATATATTACATATAGCTCACACACACACACATACGCTTAATATACATAGGTACATATTCACACATACACACATACACACAGGTACATATTCACACACACACATACATACACATACACGCTAATATACACATAGGTTATTCATACACATATACGCTTAATATATACAGGTATATATATTCACACACATACATACATATTAATATATATATATATTTATATATTTACATATACATATATACATGCTTAATATATATAAATATACGTATATATACATATATATTAATAATAATATATTATAGGCATATATTTACATACATATATTGCTAATATATACATAGGTATATATTTATATATATATACACATACACACATATAGGTACATATTCACACACATATACACATGCTTAATATACACATACGTATATATTCATATACACACATACACGTATAATATATATGATACACGCATATTCATACACACACATACACAATATATACATAGGCACATATTCACACACACACACACACACACGCCAATATACACACGACATATTCACACACACGCTTAACATATATATACGCATATACACATATATTATTATTACACTAATATGTACATAGGCATATATTCACACACACATAATATATTATAGGTATATATTCACACACACACATATATTAATATTGCTTAATATACATATAGGTATATATTCATATACATACATATATTACACATATTAATATATATACACGTATATATTTCCACACACATATATATAGGTACATATTCACACATACACTAATATGTATATAGTATATATTCACATACACACACACACACACATAATATACACATAGGTACATATCTACACACACACACATAATATACACACACACACACATATTATACATTATTAATTAATATGCACATAGGTAATATATTACACACACACACACACGCGAATATACACACATATTCACACAGGTACATATTCACACACACATACGCTTAATAGACACATAGGTAATATATTCACATACACTAAATATACATATATATATATTCATACACACATTAATATATATATTAGTAGTATTATATTCATATAGGTATATATATTCATACACACACATAATGCTTTAATATATAATATATATAAGTATTATTATTTTAATAATATAAATATATATATATTTACATACACATACACACATACATACATTAATATACACATATATATATTCACATACACACACACACATAGGCATATATTTCATACACACACGCTTAATATACACATAGTACATATTCACACACACGCTTAATATATATATATTTATATTATTCACACAGTTACTTAATATATACATAGGCATATTCACACACACACACACACACACACACACACACACACACACGCTAACATACACACACGCACATATTCACACACACACACGCTAACATACACACACACGCTAACATACACACATTTAACATACACACGCATATATTCACATAGGTACATATATTCACACACACAGACGCTAACACACACACATAGGTACATATCTACACACACACGCTGCCAATAAACACACACATACGCACATATTCACACACACGCACATATTCACACACAGGCACATACTAACACACAGACGCTCGGTTCACACCTCTAACACACACACACGAAAACCCATCTCACCCATTATCTCTTAACACTGCACATGCATTTTTCTCCTCCTCAAGGTCATAGCACTAAATAAATCTAAATGTGCTTTATTGGCATGACCTAGAAAATAGTGTCACAAAGCAGTAACATGACAATACAAACATATACAATATTTGTTTTAAGGGGGGTCAAAGAAAGGAAACTTATCTAAACTAAAAGAAAGAAACTTATTTAAAAAAAATAGTAACTAAATCCATAAGCCTAGTTAGAACACTTAAACATGCATTCTAAATCTAAATTTAAAGGAAATTTACACAATAGTCTATATAAAACGATGAACAAAACTATATACTGTATGCACTTTTTCTATGTGAAGTTTTCTTAAATGTGGCAGGACTGTAAATATTGGTAGGCTAAGTGGGCATTTATCTATTTCTCCAGGAGGAATTGTAGTTTTTGTTCATTGGTGGCAGTCATAAAGCCGGGACAAGTGATTTCAATTTGTGGGTAGAATATAGCTCTTAAGTGTTGATAATTGGGACATTCTGTGAGGAAGTGGCATTCGTCCTCTACTACTCCATTATTACAGGGGTACATGATTAGATCTTCCACGGGCTATCGGGTTTGGCGGTGTCTACCCTTTTCTATTGCAGGGAATGATCACTCAGTCGATACTTTGACAGGAGTTTTCTATGACGATGGTTTTAATTTCATTTAAATATGGTGCCAATTTGTAATCAATTCGGAATAGTTCTGTAGCAGTGTAGCTTATTTACTTGTTCGATTTTGCATTTCCATGTGTTAATGTAGTTTTGTTTTGCTGTGTTCTCTACTTCTTTGCTACTGAAGCAATACTTGAGCTGCAGTTTTCAGGTTGTGTTTTGTATTATGAAGTTTAAGGGTCACTCTCTGGGTGTTCACTCCTCAGCTGGGCAGCAGTGTGGTGATATTGCTCTGAATTGCTAGTCTGAAGATGATGCCAGAATTTGGTTGCTCTTTTTGTATGTCTACAAGGAGGGGAAATCTTCCAAGCTCAGCTCTGCAGCCTAGATTAGGTGCACATCTGTTTAAACCTAGAATATTTTACAGAATTCCAAATGTAATAATTCGGTTTGGCTTTTGTCCCATGTTTCAAATTGTCTTATATTTTATAATCTCTTAAATTTACCCCGTGATAGTAATATTGGCTTTACTAAGGAATCAAAGATCTTTTTCCATAATTTGATGGAAGGATTATATTGAAATAGAGATTTTCTTAACATGTAGTATGTTTTATGTGTTTTTTCGGATAGGTCTTTGATTGCGTTATCAAATTGCCCTGATGAAGAAATGGTCAGTCCTAAGTAGTTGTATTTTCTTACTTGTTCTAGTTGTTTTCCGCCAATGGTAAAATTATATTTATTTATGTTCGAATGTTTTTTTTGGAAAGTCATTATTTTTGTTTTTTCCATATTGATTGGAAGGGCCCAAGTACAGTAACTGTCTCTCACACACACACACACACACACACACATTCTCTCTCTCTCTAACACACATACACTCACTGTCTCACACACACCCTGTCTCTCGCATACACTACGTCTCTCACACTCCTAAACACATGCACGCACCTCTGTGGCAGCCTCCAACTCTTTCTGCTTCCTCTCGAAGATCTCGTCGTCGTCCTGGTCCTTCTCAAACTCCTTCTGACAGCGGTTCAGCAGAAGCTTGCGGAAGTTCACCGTCACATTAGGCTTATCCGCCATAGGCACTTTCAGCTGCAGAGGTAAACACACACCATCAGACAACACACAAACAAACACACAAACAAACAAACACACACCATCACACTAGGTGTACCCGCCATAGACACTTTCAGCTGCAGAGGTAAACACATTAGACACAAACAAACAAACAAACACACAAACAAACACACACACACACAAGGTTTATCCATCATGGGCACTTTCAGCTGAGGAGGCAAACACACCATCAGACACACACACACACACACACTGACCCCCATGAGGCAGCGGCACATGTTGGCGTAGGCGACACTGAAGTTGGGCTCGGAGATGGCCTTCTCGAACACGAGGTCGATGACGCCCTTCAGGCGGGGCTCGGTGTCGATGACCATCTCCGTGACCTGCTTCATGAGCGGCTGGAACATCTGTGGGGTCAGCTTGTTGAGCACGCTGCGGACGCGCCGGAACAGCTCCTCCGTCTGGGCGTCGCTGCCGCCACTGCCACCCGTCCGCCCCCGGCTGGCGCTTTGGCTCTAAGCCCAGGCCTTCTCGGCGCGAGAAAACCAGGTTGGGACGTCAGTCAGCTCAGAGACATGTTGCGATGATCTTACTGCTCCAAGACCCTGACCAGAACGCCTCGGACCGGGCAGACCAGAGGACGGCTGAGAGAGAGAGAGAGAGAGAGAGGGAGAGGGAGAGGGAGAGGGAGAGGGAGAGGGAGAGAGAAAGAGGGAGAGACGGAAGGAGAAAAGGAGAGGGGGAGAGAGAGATGAAAAATCTTCAATTTTCGACAATACAATTGAACGCATTACTACACCTGAGCCATCATCAGTTCTACAGGGAAATCTGACTTGTGAAGCAGCTGAAAGACCTGAGGATGGGGCAATTCATCAACTCAGAGGGCATGTTCCACCTTGCAGCGCTGCGCACAGCTGGCTGAGTCTTTCAATATGAACATGCCTTACGTTAGGCCAGATCTGCGCAGCACGGATTCCATATGAACATGCCTTATGTTAGGCCAGATCTGCGCTGATTTGATCGAACGCGCCTGCTGATTTGACGATACCAGACCAGGAAGCCATGGAATTTTTACAATACTTCGGTTAGTCTGTAGAAACCCTCACCACACTACAAGAGAAGTGTAATTATATTTTGAGCATTGTTAGTGGTAGAAATTAGCGGAAGCAGTAGAAAATAGCGTTGATCTTGCCCTGTTAGCGTTGACCTTGCCATGTTAGCGTTGACCTTGCCATGTTAGCGTTACTGATAATAGCGAATAAACACTCAAAAGGATACAAGGATACAAGGAAGTTTATTGTCACATGCATATAGTTACTGGAAGTAAGAAATGCAGTGAAATTATGTCTGGGGTCAGCCTATTTGTGCATTTATGGGGGTATATATACTTTTGATCCCGTGAGGGAAATTTGGTCTCTGCATTTAACCCAATCGGTGAATTAGTGAAACACACTGCACACAGTGTACACACAGTGAGGTGAAGCACACACTAATCCCGGTGCAGTGAGCTGCCTGCTACAACAGTGGCACTCGGGGAGCAGTGAGGGTTAGGTGCCTTGCTCCAGGGCACTTCAGCCATGGCCTGCTTGCCGGGCTCGAATCGCGAACCCTCCGGGTTACAAGTCCAGAGTGCTAACCAGTAAGCCACGGCTGCCCTAGAAGAGGGTTTAGTAGATTAAGTGGCAAGGGCTGCATAAGAAAGGTGGGGAGGATTGGGATTGGGGGCACCAACAAGGAGCACCTAAGAGCAAATAGTGAAGGAAATTCTTTACTAAGGAAGAAACCTTGGGCAGATCCACGGCTCAAGGGCTAACCCAACTGCCAGGGGTCTTGGTGTGTGTGTTGGGGGGATGACAAGGGAGATGGGATAGTGTGCTGTGTATGTGGGGAGAGGGCAGTGTGCAATATGTGTGTTGGAGTCAAAACGCCACCAATGAACATAATTTTGCTCTCAATCAAAAGTTTGAATTTGTTAACTATCGTAAATAGACCATAGGCTGTTTTTCCTCCGGAGTTACACTTTAATATTTTTCATGTAAAGGTGTACTATATGCAGGTATTTTTGGTGAGTGTAGAGCTCCCTCTAGAGTCGCGATGTATTTATATGTTACTCTGCTATTGTAAATAGCAAACTTCTCGCAACTTATCCCTCCTGTTGCATGGCTGGTTTTCTCAGTAGGGACTCGCCATCATTATGCTGTATATAGCCATATGCTAGGTGAATCCATTCACGCATTACAAGTTTGTTCACTACAAATCGGCTTCGTAAGGGTGAAAATCTTGCATAGTGTGCCTTTAATACCATTATTACTATTTTACTACTGTTATCATTATTACTGCTCTTCCAGATGCTTTGGCAATACTGTAAACTGAACAGGTGAATTGAACTGAAACCGAATTGAGAGGGCGAGAGAGAGGGAAAGACAGACCAATGAGTGTGTGTGTGTGTGTGTGTGTGTGTGTGTGTGAGTGTGAGAGAGAGAGAGAGAGGTGGTGGTGACTGACCGTCCTCGGCCCCACTGAGGGCTGGTCTCGTCGAGGTTGGCTTAAGGAGGGAGGGAGTCCGCCCAGAGCTCATGCTGGGCAGCCGGTGACGGGATCCAACAGAGGAGCCCACACACACACACAGAGTCTTATTAGCCTACCACACACACACACACACACACACACAGGAGTCTTATTAGCCTACCACACCCACACACACACAGAGGGGTCTTATTGGCCTGCCTACCACACACACACACAGGAGTCTTATTAGCCTACCACACACACATACAGAGGAGTCTTATTAGCCTACCACACACACACACAGAGGGGTCTTATTAGCCTACCACACACACACGAGTCTTATTAGCCTACCACACACACACACAGGAGTCTTATTGGCCTACCACACACACAGAGGGGTCTTATTAGCCTACCACACACACACAGAGGAGTCTTATAGGCCTACCACACACACACACACACACACAGAGGAGTCTTATAGGCCTACCACACACACAGGAGTCTTATTAGCCTACCACAAACGCACACAGAGGAGTCTTATTGGCCTACCACACACACCCACTTTATTGGCCTACCACACACACAAACACACAGAGGAGTCTTATTGGCCTACCACACACACACACACACACACACAACACAGCAGGTGCGTCTCATTGGCATACCACACACACACACACAACACAGCAGGTGTGTGTGTGTGTGTGTGTGTCCAGTAAGATCAGTGCATACTGGTGTATGTGCGTGTGAAAAAAAGTGTGTGTCTAATCCAACACGACATAGATGATATGCAGCAGGCTTTCTTGTTTGTTGATGCTGGCCTGTGTGTGGTGTGTGTGTGTGTGTACCTTGTCCGGCACCACGTCACTGATGTGTGGCAGGCCCTCTGGTTTGTGCATACTGTGTGTGTGGTGTGTGTGGTGTGTGTGTGGTGTGTGTGGTGTGTGGTGTGTATGGTGTGTGGTGTGTATGGTGTGTGGTGTGTGTGTGTGTGTGTGTGTGTGTGTACCTTGTCCAGCACCACGTCGCTGATGTGTGGCAGGCCCTCTGGTTTGTGCATACAGGCGCTACTGAACTGGAAGCCAAGCAGGAACTCTCGGTCATAGCTCTTCTTAGCCTCCAGGTCCACAGGCTTCCATTCCTCTGGAACACACACACACAGTGGCAGCATTAGCGCCTAGTTGTTGCCGTGTGTGTGTGTGTGTGTGTGTGTGTGTGTGTGTGTGTGTGGTAGGGCTGTATCACAATATAAGTATTTCATCAGTCGATATCGATAATTATTTATTTTTAAAAAAAAAATCTATTTCAGATATGGACCAGAAGAAGAAAAAAAAAGTTACATTTAAACACTTTTATTTTAAACTTAACCTTCCTCTAATTTGAAATCACCTCAGTTATCAATCAAAGCAAACAGGGAAAAGAAATAGCAACACAATCATGAAAAACACTCAAAAAAATAAATGTGCACATAAGTCTGAATTAAAGCAGCACTGGTTGAAGCCTGGAAATATTGTAAACAAAGTAGCTTAATTTGCTAGTTTATCATAGTCTACTGGTAAGTCTGTTCAGTTTCCCCACGTGTGTTTAAGTTTCAAATGAATCCTGCCAGTCTGGAGGTGGCATGTCTGACAATGATGTGTATACATTTTTTTGTGTGTGTGTATGCGTGTGTGTGTGTTGACCTTACCCTCTTTGTACTGATATATCTGTTCAGTGGGCGTGGCCGGCGACGAGCGCTTTGATTGGTTGTTCTCAGGGGGTGTGGCCGGGGAGGAGTTCAGTGGTTGGCTGTCCTCGGGGGGTGTGGCCAGAGAGGGGATTTGTGGTTGGCTGTCCTCGGGGAGTGTGGCCGGGGAGGAGCGTGGTGGTTGGCTGTTCTCGGGGGGTGTGGCCAGAGGGGGACGTTGTGGTTGGCTGTTCGCTGCATCGAGCTTGTCCTCTTTCTCCTCCCACGTCTCGTCAAGTTCCTCAGCGGGCGTGACTGTGGGTGTGGCCTCTTCCTTAGGGGGTGGGACTATGGGCGTGGTCTTCTCCGGTTCAGGGGGTGTCGGCACGGTCTGCTCAAGAGCAGAAAACACACACGACACTGTCAACTGAATGCCCAAATGCCATTTTAAAGACTGCTTCTGAAGAAATCCATCACTTCAAAGCAAACAGGATCCACACACACACACCTCTTTAAAGGCGTCAAGAAGGTCTCCCACCGCCTCCTTTTTGTTTAGGTCCTTCATCTTCCTCTTCTTCTTTGGCACAGAGATAGCAGCTGTGGACACACACACACACACACACACACACAATCATAGTTTTAGCAACAACAGTTTTAACACCTTCAAACACAAATCTCTAGGTTAAAATAAGCTGCAAAAGCAATCACATACACACACTAGGGCTGCTTCGTTATGGCACAAATCATCACCACCATTATTTTGTTCAATACGGAGATGACGACTATTACACACGATTACTCAGTGATTTTGGAACCATCATCCATTTTCAAAACGTAACATTTTTAAATAGAATTTTAAATATAATCCATCAGGAAAAAATATATGCAAAAAGATAATGCACACGAAAACTCAAGACAAAAGGAGAGCATTGTTATGAGAGAATGTAGCGAAATAATAATAAAAAAAATCATTAAATTCATCAAATTCATTGTTTTCATAATCGTTGGAAGTCATAATCCCGATTAATTGCATAGCCCTAACACACACACACACACACACCTTGCATAGTGCTTTCTGGAGCAGGGGCTTGTGGGGGGGGTGCATCGTCCCTCTCCTCGGGGAGGCCAGTAGTAACAGGCGTTGCCTTGGCAGTGACATCTGATTGGCTTTTTGTGGCAACAGTCTGAGGTGTGTCTTTGACAATGGGACGAGGATTGGCCTCGGCAACAGTTGCCTGGGCGACTGGCTCAGAGATTGGTCCAGGGGCTAGTGCAGGACATGCACCAGGGTCAGCCTTACTGGCCCTCTCCATTACAACAGGAGTGGCAGCCATCTTAGCATCTGCAACTGGAGCCGTGGCAACAGGCTCACAACTCTCCTTGACCACAGCTGCAGGCGTCTCCTTGGCAACTGTTTCAGGCGTCTCCTTGGCAAGTGTTGCAGGCGTCCCCTTGACCACGGCTGCAGGCGTCTCCTTGGCCACTGCTGCAGGCGTTTCCTTGACCACTGCTGCAGGCGTCTCCTTGACCACTGCTGCAGGCGTCTCCTTGACCACTGCTGCAGGCGTCTCCTTGACCACTGTTGCAGGCGTCTCCTTGGTAACTGCTGCAGGTGTCTCCTTGACAACAGGTTCAGACCTCTCCTTGGCAACAGCTGAAGGTGTTTCCTTGACAAAGGGAACAGACACTTCCATGACAATTGGTGCAGGCGTCTCCTTGACGAGAGGTGGAGATGTCTCCTTGATGACACAGGCAGGTGTGTCCTTCACGACAGATGCAGGTGTTTCCACCGCCACAGCAGCAGGTGTGTCCTTGGCTCGGAGAAGCGGAGCATCTTTGGGGGTTGGTGCGGGCGTCTCCTTGGCAGAGGGGGTGTGCGGGGGGGCATCAGCGGAGGGCAGTGGGGCCTCTCTCTGCGTGTCTGGCTCGGCGATGGGGCTGACGTGCACGGCGCCCCCTGGTGCCAGGCCGTTGTACAGCTGCAGTTCCTCTGGCTGCGCGATCGGAGACTCCAGCGGCTGGGACACCGACGCCACGGCAAGCGCCGCTTTCGTCACACCTGGAGGCGGAGCCGAGGGCGGTTCCGGAGGCTTCTTCTTGAGGAGCAGGGCGGGAGGGGGAGGTGCATCCACCGTGTCGCTAATGGGGCTGGTTGGGGGAGGCGTCGGGGGCGCGTCTGAAAGCAGGTCCTCCCCGGGGGGGATGGGCACTTCCTGTGAGAGGGGCATGGCCTGAGGGGGCAGAGCCTTCCCTTTGGAATCTAAAGGAGATAACAGAGGGTTAAAGTGGGCAGAGTCTTCCCTTTGGAATCTAAAGGAGGTAACAGAGGGTCAAAGGTTAGCTGATAGCTTCTTTGGCAGAACACTACACAAAGTGTTAGCGAATAGCTGCATTAGCAGAACATGCAACATAAACACACGACCACAGAGTGTTAGCGAATAGCTGCGTTAGCAGAACATGCAACATAAACACACGACCACAGTGTGTTAGCGAATAGCTGCGTTAGCATAACACGCAACACACACAACCACCGAGTTTTAGCAGCTAGCTGCTTTAGCAGAACACGCAACACACACAACCACAAAGTGTTAGCGAATAGCTGCGTTAGCATTAGGGATCGACCGATATGGATGTTTTAGTGCCGATACCGATTTTTTTCCATCAGCCTTAGCCGATGACCGATACAGGCTGCCGATTTTCTTGAGCCAATATTTGGAGCCGATACTGCTTTTATTTTGCTCCCTCAATTTACATCATACAAATGACACATAATTACAAATGATGATAACAAATGTTATAAGTCTCAATTTAAAAAAGGAACATTTATTGAACTAATGGATGGGTGCACTGGATATGGTTAACTGTGCAAAATGCTTTCATCAACATCTTACAACACAGCCTTGATGATGCATTGCTTGCTGACATATTATAAGACATAATTCAAGTCATCACAAAATGTCCTTTGTCAACACATTTAAATAATTTAAGAAAACAATAAGCCTGAAAAGTAGCTATTGAAATAAAGTGCTTGATTTGTAATTTTAGACTGCATGGTTTCAATTTTTCTATGTCTATATTTTTCTAAAAAAAGCTGCCAGATTTGTCAACCACAGAACATAAATCAGCAGAGGAAAATAGCGTGGAAATAACGTTAGGCCAGATGTTTCTGTTCTAAAACGGCATCAGCGTTAAAAGGTATAAAAACGTATCTCTCAAAGTTTTAAAATCTCTCCTTCAGGAAGCGCAGCACTCTCATACCGCTAGGATGCGGTGTCCCACTGAGTGAGACAGACCAGGCGCACACACAAACTTCTGTTTGGTAGCTGACGAACCACCATTGAACTGGATTGATAATGATAACGTTAGCAAACGGCTCTAAACAAGTTAGGCATACACAGTATGTCTGGTACATGATAAACATTAACCGCAATTAATATTCAACCGCCTCTCATTATTAAAGCTCTGATATCACTCGCGATGGCAACTCCACCGCCGAGGGGGAGGGAGGAGGCAGCACACACCACATCGTCAAAACTCACCCAGGTGGTGGCTGAATAAAACTCCCACAAATATCTCGAACAACGCCGGCATTACTTAATCATATGATCGACCAGTGTTAAACTAACAGCTACCGCTTAACGCGTATGCATACGGATAGCCTACAACTTAGCTATTTGCAGCTCCCTAAATACAATGGCAAACAGTTTTATAAGCGATCATTAAGCATTAAAAAAGTAGCCTACCTATCTATCATTCGTGTTTTCCATTTGGACCCACAAACTTGCTTCCACCTTCAAAGTGTATGGCAATATTTCAGCTAAGTCAAACGGTTAAAGATGCTTTGAAAGTTTAAAGTTTACTGTTGTCTTGAAGAGCAGGCTTTCAGCACTCTGCTTTCGTGGGGAGGGGCAGTCTGCCGCGTGAATTGCAGCGTCTCCAGCAACACAGAGCTGCCTGTGGGCCTGTATGTAAATAATGCAGGGAAAAAACTATCGGGCGAATGCAGCGGCTTATCGGCCGATGCCGATACACGTAAAAAACGCAAATATCGGCCCGATATATCGGCCGGCCAATATATCGGTCGATCCCTAGTTAGCATAACATGCAACACACACAACCACAGAGTTTTAGCAGCTAGTTGCTTTAGCAGAATACGCAACACACAGAACCACAGAGTGTTAGCAGCTAGTTGCTTTAGCAGAAGCTCAACGAACACAACGACAGAGTGTTAGCAGCTAGCTGCTTTAGCAGAACGCGCAATGCACACAATGAAAGAGTGTTAGCAGCTAGCTGGCTAAGCAGAACATGCAATGCACACAATGACAGAGTGTTAGCAGCTAGCTACCTAAGAATTGCTGAAATACATCAACAGACATTCACAGGTTAGCTGCTAGCTGCTTTAGCCAAACACTGCATTACACAACATGGTGGCTTTTAACATGAACAAAACAACACATTGAAAACAATTCTCATCTAAAGAAGTTAATGACGTATGCCAAGGGCAGAAACCCACTGGTCCATTCTGTGTGAAGGCCTGCC